>NC_089692.1:6540503-6618003 GCF_031753505.1 Anomalospiza imberbis | reverse complement strand
TTCTCTCAGCACCAATCTGTACTGTGACTGAGAGAGAAGTAGCTAAGAGACCCAACTTAGTGGTTGAGGCAGGCTGGGCTTCATCAGTCTAAGAATTGGTTTTGTTCATGTGGAAATGGGCTGTATCTCAGAGGAAGGCAAACACGAGCATCCTCAGCATCTTCTTAGTTTCTTGCTACCTCTCCATTTTCTGGATTTTACTATTTCACTTTTTTTGGTTAGTGTATTAAGGTAATGGTGGTGCTTTGAGGTATCAGTGAGTGAGCACAGTAGATGTTGGAGCAGAAAGTGGTTATCTCTCCGTTGTCTTTTTGATCTGACCTGGTTTCCTAACTGACAGAAGCTGTGTTGAATTAGGAGGGAGAATCACTGGCGTGTTGAACACTAGCTGGTGTTCAGGAAGCCGTGTGCTTACCTTGGTGGTCAAGTCAGTGGTTAATACTGAAGGGTAACAGAAACTGTGAGGGCACAAATTGACAATCAAATTGAAATAGATTGTTAACTAATCCTTCCAATTTTATTTATTAATTTTGTAATTATAGCAAATGAAATCCTCACAAGTTACTCTGATTGCTTGGCTTACCTCGATTTATATTCAAATCTCACTAAAACACATTTCAGCCTTTTCTTAACGAGATGATGGAAAGTGCTATCCCATGGAAGAGTAGGGGACACACATTCCAGCATTACTTGTAGTCACCTGTTTGCTTTTTAATGTTGCTGTTGAATTTGTATTTAACTCAGGATTAAAGTATAAGCTGACATATTTGAATAAGGATATCTTTAAGCCATGAGTTCTTAAAATTTTAAAAAAATGGCTGCACAGTCGGTTAATAGAGATTTTAAAACACAAAGGATGCTGAGTAACGAAGACGTTGTACTGCTGTTGATTGGAATCACAAAGCAGTTTCAGAAAGACACACAGATCCACTGGAGTCCCACTGCATTTGTGGCAGTGGTGGAAGGGGATGGGTCCTCATTCCTGGGAAGAGATGCAGGAGCTGATGGGTGGTGATGGGCAGAGAGCAGGTAGCTTCCCTTGGGAGCCTGCCTGGGAGCTCTCTGGAGCAGGCAGTGGCCCTGGCAGTGCTGGTCTCAGGGAGAAGGGGTCAAACACACAGGCCTGCCCTTCACCCAGACAGGGCTGAAGCATTAGGATTTGTTCCCTATGTGCCAGACAGCACTCAAACAGGAAAAGGTATTCCCCATCCTCACTGGATGCACTGTTTTACCAGGGAGAAAGGCTTTTAAATGGCAGCAGGAACTTGTCACTGACTACCATTTGCTCACAAGTGTGTATCTCAGGTCACCTCTGTGGCTTTAAATGGGGTTTATATTTATTATTTCTGAAAGGCAGGTTTTTGTACGATTTTCAGAGTGGGTCTTTTTCACTAAATAAGTGATTGATAATGACTGGATTTTGATCAGATTTTCCTGGTAACTCTGGAGATAATTTTTAATGGTCTTCATTGTAAATTAAAAAAGAAATACTCTGTTCTTTGAGTGTGACTATTAAAAATGAGCTAAAATACAAACCAGGTTTGTTTTCCCAGTTAATAAAACCGGCTGTTAATGGGACAGTGAGCAAATGCCACATTCACATGTTAATATCTATCAGATCAAATCAAAATCTACTGTTTGGCACAAGAGGTAAAAAACCCCACATTGTAATAAAACTGTCACAGGATCAGTGTCTCCTGCTTTGTACATAAACATCTCTGCTTTGCCTCGGTATTTCTGTAACATCCGGAGACTATTACCCTGTGCTGGTGCTCTGGTTCATTGACAGTTTCACTTAAACAGTTAAACAATAGTTTGAAATGGAAAATGTTCTGCCCATATTCCTTAGTTCCTTTGTGGGCTTTTTCCCACCCCTCAAATGTATTTTGTTGGATATTTTTGTTGGATTTTTCAGTCACTCGCCTTAGTAATCGCATCTTATTTTTTATTACACAGGAAAATGCCGAACTGCTCACAGACCTCATTCAAAGCCAAAAGTATCAAATGTTTTTGAGGTAGATCTTCCAGCAAATGGAAATGATACAAAACCAATGGGTCGTTTTCAGTCAGAGGAGGAACTGTGGGCCCGCTTAGAAGAGCTCGAGAGACAAGAAGAGATCCTTGGTGAACTTGACAGGTACAGTGCTGCTGTGGCACAGGCAGGACTGGAGTTCAGAGAGCTGTGAGTGTGGGGCTCTTGGTACACACAGGGTCTCACCAGCAGGGCGAGTAGCTGACCACACAGATGGAATTAAAATTATCATAGGTAGAAGAAGGGTGGGCCATGAACAAAGCATGCACTGCAACGCCAGAGCTCCTAAAATCTGCCTCTGTGCAACTACAGCAGTCCAGCCTTCTGGTTTTTTTCTTTAAGATGAAGAGGAGGAAGTGAAATTCATTTCCCACAGGCTATGAAAATCTGTAGTTTTCCATGTGGGAGTTATACATTTAATGCCCTATGACATCCTTAGATCTATCCGATCTGCAAGCAATACATGGGTTGTTAGCCATGATGTCACAGTTTTGGTATTTCCAGTTGGTGTGGGAAGGACGCAGTCATTGTTAGAAGGCACAAAGAAGTTGCACTGTCTGTCTAAAAATACAGCACCTGGGTAAAGAAAGTTACATGCAGGCGAGTTCATTATTTTGTATGTTTGTGTCTCTCAAGAGTATGACTTGCCTCTGTTCAAATAGATATTTTTCATTCCATAGGATGCCTGATACAGTTGAGACAAATGGAGAAGATGCAACCTCTTCTGAAGAGGAGAAGGAGGATGAGGATAAGGACACAGATGTGAATGGGACATGTAGGGCAGAGGACTGTATTACTCAGGGCAACTTCCATAAAGAATTTGGAAATTCAGACTTGTTTGTGGGCCACATTAATGGCTCAACTTATTATCACAGCGATGATGAAGATGACAGAGATGTTGGAGATAACTCTGTTCCAACTATTTTTTTCTCTCACACTGTAGAACCTAAAAGGGTTTGTACTTTATTTAATTTTTATATTTTCTCAAGAGATCACATAAAATACATATGCCAGATGTAAACCTGAAAACTTTAGATCTGTAGATGTAGTAGATTGCTAGCTGGAGGTGACATTTGGTTTTTCTTCAAATGATTAAAACCCCACTGTTTAGATCCTGTCGTCCTAAATATGGTATTAAAAAATGATCTTCAGATGTCTACCTTGCTGTTCTGGCTTCTGGCTGTTGTAAAAGGCAGTATCCTGTCTAGGAGTTTTTTAAATGACTTCTTACTTGCCTTGAATCTGACCTTTGAACAGCTCAGCTATTGAGCAGAGCTTGAATAAGCAGACCGTCATATTTTATATGCAAAATATGTGCACATGAGGGCAAAGAAATGCCCCAGCCTAGTGCAAGTGGTAGAGAATAAACAGTGCACACTATGAATGTTACTATTCATACATTTGTTTAACTCACCTATGCTTCCTGGTCCCCAGCTGCTTGGGTAAGAGAACGTCAGGAATCAGTTGATCTGCAGCCTGGTGATTGTTGATTTTATGGTCTAGACCATCATTTGTGTTCAATTTTCAGGTAAGAATAAACACAGGAAAAAATACTACTTTGAAATTCAGTGAAAAGAAAGAAGAGGCCAAGCGTAAAAGGAGGAACAGCAGTGGCAATGGCCATGCAGCTCCAGAGCTGCCCAACATCAAAACCCCAGCGGACATTTACCGGTGGGTAATTCACGGTGGAGCTTTCCCCTGAGCAGACCTTCTTTCATTTCTGTTCACCTAGAGTGTGAAACCCCACCTACAGTTTCCCGAACGGAACAGCTGGAACTGAATTTACTACTTAAAAATGAAAGTTTGTGCCTTCTGCATGATTGCTGTGCTTTCGTGTCCATAAAATATTTCTAAGCTTAACAGTTCCTTTTCCAAATAGCAATTCTTCATTTACCTGCTATTTCAGAGCTTCTGAAATGGAGGTAAATTTGCCAGTATGTATCATCCTCAGAAAGGAATGCAGCAGTTATGTTATGTGTTCTGGTTAATTCCCTGCCATTTTTTTCTGTGTTTGTTTTCAAACAGAACTGGCCAGATCTACCCCTTGTAATACTCCTGCTTTCCTGGTTATTGATTTGCTGGACTCTGTCTCTTCCCTTTTGTGTCTTCAAAACATACTCAGCTCCTTGTTTGCATAGTTTCTTTTGCGTTCCCTCTTCCTGGCCTCAGTCTTTCACTTTCTGTATTCTCCATAAAAGGTACTGCTCACCTGTAGGACACCCACACACAGAGAACTTGAAAAACAGTGCTGGGCTTAGGGGATTGTACAAAACACTAAGGTGACAGGATAGTTAAAACAAGTATTAAGGTTTATAAGGATAAACACAGACACCTGTTGGATTGGTTGATTAAGTGGTTGTGAAAATTCCACTGTATGTCTGTGTATTTGGGTACGTAAATATGTTAAACATGTCACAAAATGTGAAAAGTGAAACCATGTCCTGTAATTGCAGCTGCTAGGGCTGAAGATGAGCAAAAGATTCTTTTGTGCTCCTCTCTCTGAGCTCTGCAAACTCCATCTTCTGTAGAGATGTATTTCCATAAGTGCCTGATGAATAAAGCTGTTAGAAACAAGTAACACCCTTAAAACTCATCCAGTCATTGGGCTCCTCCTTTATGAGTTTGATAAAATTGGCATTGTCTTCTCATTCTCCTCCACCCACCCTTGACTTTCTCAAGTCATGGAGAGGGAGCACAAGAGCCATCTTTGTCAGTTCACAGTCTGTTAATACTTGAAAAGCGTCTTCCTGTTGATCTGATGTTACAAGCTGATTTTTTAAATTTTGTTTCTAATTGAAAGCAGATTATGACACTTGTTAGAAAAAAGCTCCATCCTTTCCATGTGCAATGAATGTTTCACGTATTTGTTTTCATATTCTACATTTGACAAGGACTTAGAAAACATTCCCAGATTGTGATCTGATTCTCTTTACAGAAACAAGCCTGGTCATCATTTAGTTTACCTTTTTTATAACTTTTTTTAACTCACACCTTTCTGTTTTGTAACATTTTTCAAAGAGCTATGCATTTTCTGCTGAAAATAAGTACCAACTTAATGCTTGAATAAAGGGCATAACAGCATTCACTCTGCAGAATTGATTCTTGTACATTGGTAAATAAAGTGCCTCTGAAGGTACAGTATTGTCATTCTGCAGCGAAAAAGTTGGGAAAGCACATCATAATTAATTTGTACAAAAGACAAAGCAAGATCACTGTAAATTTGTCATCTGATCCTGAAATGGTTTATTAAAGCTAACATTTTCCTTTATAGAGTCTTTGTTGATGTTGTGAATGGAGAATATGTCCCTCGTAAATCAATTCTGAAGTCTCGAAGCAGAGAGAACAGTGTTTGCAGCGATACCAGTGAGAACAGTGCTGCTGAGTTTGATGACAGACGAGGAGTTCAGAGGAGTATTAGCTGTGATGAAGCCACTCAGAGCGACAACAGCGAAGGCATCCTCGAGGAAGAGGAGGGGGAGGGGAAGCAGCAGCTACCGAAAAAGCTTCCTCCCTCTTCAGGGGCAACTGAGGTACAGTTTTTAATTCATTATTGATTGTTGGCAGGGATGAAAATGAGAAATCTAATGGCTCTAGTTGTCTATACCATCAGTTTTATTTCTTTAAAATAATTCTAACTCCTTCCCAGATTGCTTCAGAAGGACATACCAGGTGACAGGCCTCTGTCACAGACATCCTAGGGGCAGAGGGGAGGAGCTGCTCATGTGGCTTCCCCAAGACTTGAAGCTCTTCCATAAAGATCCAACAAAGTGGTCACTCAATGGTGTTACTGAAACCTCTGTGCTGTGTTATCCTGACCATTTCAGTGCAGGACAGACAGTAGGATTTTAGACAAAAAGAGGGAAATCTGTACTCTGTAACTTACCAAAGAGGAGAGGTGATTCTCTAACCCGTCTTGCACTACTAGACAGCTAATTTCCAAGGAGTGTTTCAAGTTTAAAACACATAGATACCGGCTGAATTACTATTTTGTTGTGCCAATAGCAGAGAAATTGCCTGGTAGAAGGAAGCATTGCACCCCTTCTCATCCCATTCCAGACTAAGCCATTAGTGATCCCAAAGAGATCTGTTTACTTGTGTTTGGAAAGTTCGGGGCTTCGTCACAAAAGACAGACTGTACGATGTAAGGGAAGATACACAGTTGCTTAGTGACTGGGTGAATACAAGAATTAAATGTAGAAATTTGTGGCATAGCGTATTCATTTCTGTTTTGTAAGAACTTAACACTAATTTTTTCAAACTAGATAAAACTTGAGTCTTCAGTAGTTCCCAGTGCAATGGACAAGTTCAATGAAAGCACTATTTTTGCAAAAATTATTTTTGACAAGAAATGAATTCCTCGTAAAAGCTATTGTTTATCACCATTTTTCATGCAAACAGCTTCAGATGAATCCAGGCAGGATGTGAAGATTCATGATGGAAATTTTATCTATGGAGTTAGCACTCCACATTGTATACTTTCTGGAATATATTTGCTCTATTTTTATAAAGCATCTCAGTACACTTTATATGTTACCCATCAGTCTGTTACCTGCATCTGGCATGATTATTCTCTGCAATGTAATGTATTTTTTAAGCAACTGAAGGAGATTGAGCAAAACACTCCAGTCAGATATGCTTCCCTAAATGCTGTTGTTTTGCTTTTGGTTGTTTTTGTGGGTGTTTGAAATCCATTATTTCTCCATTACAATTTGCAACACACTAAATTTTTATTTCTAATTTTAACACCATCACTTAGTTTGTGCTTTGCTTACCTGTTTTTGAAAATGAGCTTCTTGTTAGATTAACAGAGTTGTACAGGCACAGCTTTAGGCACACTTGGGCTACTGGAGCAGAAAACAAAAAAACACTGCTTTTTTTGCAGGTCCTGCAAGAAGAGAATGGCCTGTTTGTTTTGCTTTGTCTTTCTTGGTAACTGAGTTATGAAAAAGCAGAACTAAGCATAGTGACTAAATCTGGTGTGCATTCCTTTGTGCCCAGCATGAGCATCAGACCTTGGATGTGAGCTGCTTCCCCTTGTCCTTGGGCATTCTGAATTCTCTGTTTTCAATACATAGTGGAGTGATTTGTTCTTAAATATGTTTATGAAAAGTAGTTCTGAGCTGCTTGTTTTCCAGGAATCATGGTCATTTCTTGGCTAAGTTGAAAAGGATTGTCACATAATTAGCTGCGTATAAATTACAATTTTTAAACATTAGATGTTTTTATTAGGCCTTTTATAGAGAGAAGTAGTTGGAAGCAAGTTTGCTGTTCTCTTAAATATAAATGGCTTTCACCATTTTTTGATCATATTTGGTAGGCAGAAAAGAAGAAACAAAATATGTGCCTGCCACTTCATACGCAATGCTTCAGCTTGATGCAATTAGAAGATACTAAGTCATAAAATGACATATAATGGAAATGCTGACATCAACTTTGCAAAGTCTCTCCGTTTCTTATCCAAAATAAAACTCTGTATTACATAAGCTGTTTTATTTCTTGAGCGTGTCTCAGTGAGGAAGCAAATTTTTACATCATTTATGCAGTAGGAATGAGATTAAGTAGTACTTTTAAGATACTGTCTTTCATTCAGTCATCCTTGAACAAGCTATATTTTGAGGTTAATTACAATGTGGTTACTTATGCAGGCAACAATCATTGATTTAAGGATATTTCTTTACTTTTGATTAGAAGAAATAACAATTCTAATCAGGCTAATATAGGGTAATGACCTTATGGGCATAGCTTCACATTTGCATTTTATTAGCTCATTCTGAGTATTCTCTTCTGTTGTAGGCATTTTCTGGAACTGTCATAGAAAAGGAGCCTTTGTCTCCCTCCTTAATACCACACCCAGTCCTCGCTCACCCCGTGCTGCCGACCATTCTGGAGCGCAAATCAGAGGAACTTTTGTCTGACGCCCCAGAAGAACCTATCAAGAGGATTTCCAAATTCAGAGCTGCCAGGATGCAGCAGACTCAGTAGGTGCTGCTGAGCCCAAGCACGAGCGCTCTTGCCTGCTTTCACCTCTCTGGGGATGATAAAAAGCCTTCTCCGTAGCACCCACCGTTACCAGGGTGTCCTGTGGTAATTTGGCACCGTTATCTCCTCGACGTTTACTGGCAGCATTAGGAAAACAAACAGTTCAGTGTTTGAACACTTGAGTATTCATCTTATTTTGTCGGTTTCCCTGTGTGCTGTCAGCACCTTTGTATATGTTTGCCTTATGATAGCAGCACTTGGGTTCTTTTTCAAAAACTGTTCCTTACATACATTGTTTTTGTGTTTAAAACTAAATACAGGCAGTTTTGTGCCAGCTGTGATGTTCTACATACCATATGGACCATTTTAAGGAAACTTTTCACATTTCAAATAGATTCACCAATTATATTACATTACTTGCTTTAGCATTTTAAGACGCACTTGTATTCACGTTGATGTAGGTTTTGCAACTAGGTGTCTGCTAAAAGTTTTTTTCCTTCTTTCAAACCTCTCTGATATCTCACTGTACAGGTCTATAAAATGCCAGGTTCATGTACATTGCAGGGAAGTTTCTTTGATGGAAAAGGGTATTTTGTAAAATTAAATTTTCAGTAAAAAAGCTGTGAAACTCGTGTGGTTTTTGTTGCTTTACTACTAATTTGGAAGCTCCACAGAGAGGTTTTTATTTTGAACTCGCATTTCTAGCTTGAAGTGTTTACTACCACATGGACATAAAAGCAGTCCATTCTCTTCTGCCATTGTGTTTTAACCTCCTGCTAATGAATGTCCATGGAAATTGAATGCTCTTAAGGAGAGAAGCATAAACTCAGACTCTTGATTACAAAATCTCCTAGTTCTTTTGTATACTCAGAAAACATTGTAATTGTCTTGGGAATGCCCAGAGGGAGTCGGCACTAAGGAAAAATGTCTTAATGCTGCAGCTTTATTTCAAAATGCAACAGCACTGCAGCACTCTGGGTACAGTTTGGTGTATCCTTCTCGTGACTGATAGCAGTCCTGGCTTCAGGATTCCCTGCCCAGCAGCTCCTTCCAATATTCTTGTCATCCCCTTGTTTTGCTGACACAGCTTTTGTTGTTAGGGGCCACCCCTTGGGTGATAGTAGGTGACAGAGATGGGCTTTAAAAACGAAGTACTGGGTTTGGTTTAATTTTTTTTTTCATTAGTGTGTGGGTTTTTGAACCTGGTCAGTTTCCTAATCTCTCATGTCTGTATCAGCACAATTAGAGGGGTTGTGTGTTGAGCAAGGACAAGGGAAAACGATGGCAGAGGGCATGGGGAGCTGGAGTGCCTTCATCTGATGGTGCTCTCCAGCTGACACTATCAAGCCACAGCCTAAAAGGTGAGGCAGGAAGACTTAGGAGGGGTAAGGAGGGACTGGGACTTTGTACATGGGCAGCCATCAGCATCTGATTTTCCAAATCTTGGCAAGCAGATAATGCTGTTTCCTCACCTTCCCCTAAAATAACTGTGCCTTTTACCCAGATCCTTTGCTCTCAGTTCACAGCAGATGAGCTCATGGTGTGGCTTTGGAACAGAATTGCCAGCACCCCCTTGTCCCCCTTGTCTCAACATTCCTCTCTCTGTTTGAAAGGGAGGTGGAGGCGCTGGAACTTCTCTTTCTAAGGTGACTTAAAGCGAGCAGAGGCACTCTGTGGAGCTCTGCTGTCCCCTGCTAGGAGTTTGGGAAGCCACAGTGGGCAGAACTCTGGCCAACTGTGGCAGCAGGAGGGCGGGGGGGCAGCAGCCCACCACAACTGGGGCCATGTTTCCCCCTCGGGACAGAGCAAATTGTGTTTGGCTGCAGGAAGAGCTGCGGGGAAAGTTGTGCAGCCCTGCTGCGCCCGCAGCACGCCGGCTGCGAGGGGGCAAGCGCCGCTCCCAGCACAGCCCGAGAGTCACGTTGAAAGTGTTAATCATTAACTTGATTCATGCTCAAATGCAGACTTTTTTTTTTTTAAAGCATATTGCATTAGTACTAAAATAAGCCATCAATGCCAGTCCACCCTCTATTCACGGCTAAATATTTAAAGGAGGTTATTTATAGCTTCTTTAATGAATTCTTGGCTAAACAAAATGAAATTATGTCCTAGAAAAGTAGAAGCTATTTTGTAACCAGAACAGTGCAACTGTAAAATATAGTTCCATGAATATGTATTTTAAATAACAAGGGGTTGAGATCCAAGACTACCAGACATGGGTAATTAGAGGAAAACTGAGGGAAAGAAAAAAAAGGGGGAGAGAGAGAGAAAAAAAAACCCTTTAAAAAGATTTATTTAGATATCTTCTGAAATACTTCCCACTTCCAGTTACTTCAACAAACCAAATGCCCCTTGTCACCATAGATCAGTTTCAAATAAAAATTAATTCTTTGCTTGTTTTCTTTTTTTCTCCCCTCCCCTTTTTCACATCTCTGCTCACGAGAAAAAGTAGGATAAATGCACCTTGGGTTTTAATGAATTATGGCCTCAGTTCAGGGAAGCATCCTTACTCAGGAATGCACTTTGGCATGTGCTTATGTCTCAGAGATTTTGTAAAGAAGAATGGATTTAACCACATGCTTAAAACTAAGCACATGAGTGTTTTCCCTAATAGGGAGCCTGAGTGTGTCTGTGCCTTTCTGCAGTATATTTAATTGTCAGAGGGCTCACAGGCTGGAATGAGCCTTCCTCTTTGCTCTCTTCACTTGGGCTTTAGCAGCAGACTCACTTGCGGTGCCTAAAGCAAGAGAGATGACTGTAGGCGTTTTATAGAATGTTTACAAACACCACACAACAACAACAAAAAATTAAATCTATCAAAGCAGATAAAAATCTAAGCAGCAAAAAGCAATCATGTGAAGGCCTATCTCTGTGAGGACCAAAAATTTGCTTTCTCTGCAGCACTGGAGCCAAGAAGTGCTGCAGGTGACCACCAGTGCATGGGTGAAATAAACGTGGGATGGAGCAGCAGATCCCCAAATTGGAGGCTTGAGGGGCTCCTGGGGGTAAATTAATTTTCATATGCCTTTTTGCCCCCAGTGCTACCATTCTGGATTTTACTCTCTTAAGTAATAATAAGGGTACATTTCAATTCTGAGATTGCTTTGGTGACTCCGTGCTGCTGAAGGCTCCGTGTCTGCCGAGGGCTCTGGGCACAGGGCTGAGGAAGGGCTGCTGGCTTTCCCAGCGCTCCCAAAGGCTTTTTGGCATGTCCTGAGCAGGGATGCGGCCTGGCTGGGACAGCTGGTCACCCGGGCACAGGTGGGCAGTGCCGGGTGGGTGCAGCGGGCACAGAGCGGTGGCAGCAGCACTACGGGGACACGGCCATGTGCCCCAGCTGAGTCCCACCGCCGCACGCAGCCCTCTGCGCTGATTGCATCAATTAGGCACTGCAAATGACCCGTCGGGAGAACCTGCACGCTCTTTAATCTTAATTGCCCTCAGGTGTGTTGGGCAATTGCCCTCAGGTGTGTTGGGCACCTGGCTGCACCCGGAGAAGGGGCAGTGCGGGAACACCTCTCCTGTGGCACTGCTGGTCTGGCTGGGGGAGCTGCGGGAAGCAGGAGAGGATGCCGTGTGCTCCGTGCTCCGTGCCGGGAGGAGAGGCCCGTCCTGGGCCGGTGGGGCTGCGAGCCGCTTCTGGGGTACCTGATCCATCTCCTTCTCCCTCGTCAGGTGAGCTGCACTTCGCGCTTTCCACTGCTCGCTTAGGGCATCTAAAGCAGCAGATTTTTGGATGTCTCACGAATGTCTAAACCAGCTGTTTTGGCTGTTCATTTTAACTAAGTGATTTATGCCGCAAAAAACGAGCAGGGATTAAAAGAAATCAGATGTGTGCGTTTGGAATGCAGCGTCTCTGTGTTACAAATAGCTCCTCTCTAACCCACATTAACCCCACGATACGTGAATTTTGCCAACTCCCGCTGCGTCTTTTAAATCAAGCCCAGCAAATCGTTCCCGGGTGCGCTGAGAGCCTTCCCTTCCCTTCCCTTCCCTTCCCTTCCCTTCCCTTCCCTTCCCTTCCCTTCCGCGGGTGCGCGGCCGTTGCGCGGGGGCGCGCGGGCTGCAGGTGCGGGCGGCGGCCGGGAGGGGGCGGCGGCGGGCGCGGCCGCGGAGAGCTGCCAGTCAGCCGCTGATTTATTATTCATTTGTGTTATAGGTGGGGTGTGCAGACAGTTACTGTAATAATTACCCGGACTGGAGCGTTTCCTTGGCAACCGGGGTTTTTTTCTCCATTCATGCTGTTGCGGAGAGTACGCCTGTAAAGCATGACATTGCTGTATTCGGGGGTTTGTTGCCCTCCCGCTGCTCCGGGTTTGAGGTTAGTTACAGCATCACAAGGTGCTCTCGAGCATAAAAAGCTCAGGCTGGGATTAAAGCACGCAGGGAATGCTAGCGCCAAGTCTTCCCTTCCGCTGTCTCACTTTTAAGTAACAAGGTTATAAAAATGCAAATGCCATCTTGGGGTTGTTAATAACTAATATTGGGAAGAATTCCTGCAAGTTGTAAAATATTTTTTTTTTTGTAAACAAAACCAAGCCCAGGTGAGGCGGCTCCTTGTATTTTACATCGGTCTTGTGGAAATAATGTTTGCAAAAAAGGGACTTCCTGCTTGATCCTGCCTTGCGGTGTTTGGCGTCATAAATCAATGGGAACTGCTCCATGCGGCTAATGATAAGGTGGTATTTGTTGTTTATCCTGCTTTATGGTAATGGTTTGGGAGGAGGAGGGTGCTGTGTCCTTCCTGAAGGAGCAGGAGTAATCTTTGGTGTGGTAACGGAGTAACAGAAACCACATCTATTATCAGAGATCTATAAATGAATCATATTATCCTACATTTTTAGGCTTACTAGATCGCTCATTTTCAGAAACTTACATCAAGCACTGTGCAAGGATGAAAAGTAGTATTTTTCCATCCCTGCTGCACGAGGCAGAGGGAATTCATGATGCAATCTCGCACCGAGATGGGGAATTTTCACCCGTTAAAATTTCGAAGTAAGATGCTAAAACATGATTACATCTGGAAGGATTGTAATCTGCCAGCAGTGTGCTCCTCTCGGAAGGGTGGGCTGCAGATTAATGGGGTGACCCAGGGCTCTGGGATCCCGGCTTGTCCGTGAAGTTATCTCTTGGAAAGGTTAATGATGACACTAAAGTACAACCAAAAATCCAGCCCCTGGTACATCCTCCCTCTCTTCCCAGCTGCGCTGTGCTTACAGGCAGCTCAAAAAAATTTCCCCAGCCCCTGGCCCACCTGCCCAGGGTTATACTTGTGGAGGTGGATCCCTGCGGGGACTGTGCACCCACTGCTGCTCTGCCTGGGTGACAAATCCCAGCTTTCAGGCCACAAAGGGCCGTTGGCAGCTGGTGAGGAAAGTCTGCGTTGGTCTCTGCTTGGGTTGAAATGGGAGATGAGTGCCCTGCAGCACCCAGGTCCAAGTGACCCCTGGCAGTGACACCGCAGGCTCCTGGAACCAGCTGCTGATCCCAGAGGGACTGGGGACCTGTAGGGGCTTGCAGCAGGGGTTGCCTTTTCTCCTGGAGCAGGACCAGGGCTGAGTATTGCAGGATGACGCTGTGGGTCCCACTGGTGCTGCTCTGGGGCTGTGTGGGGTCTGGCATGAGCCCTCTCCAGCCCTCTGTGAGCCACAGCATCCCTATCACTGGGCATCCTCCAGATTCCTGCACCGAACCCCATCCCAGCCCGCAATCCCACTCAGAAATCCCCCCTCAGTCCCTGCCAGGGCTGACGGAGCACCTGGGCGTGCTGCACCGCTGGAGGTGCCCGGGAAAGCTGGCTGCCATACTTGGGTTGTCATCAATGCAAATCATTCACACTAATTCCTTCAGATTTGGATTTAAGTTTTAAAGAAAGCTTCAAGTTACCTCAAAATAGCTTAGTAATTATTTTAATAACTTGTATGAGCAGGAACAATACCCACAGTGTCAATTCTGGCTCGCAAAATGTTTTTTTCAACTGTTCTGAGGAAAAAACAGCGAACAGTTCAACAGCTTAAATACAAGCGAGTGGATCTCTGGAGATTAATCTGTCTGGTGTTCCTCAGGTAAAGACTTCTGCACAATTTAACAAAGGAAATAATTTTCCTATTTTTATAATGCATGTCTCTCTGTGGTATAAATTACTAAAACCACGCTGCTTATCCTCAGTAATGTTATAGATGCAGATAATTTACTGTGTATCACGTTATCAGTTCATTAAAGAGATGCAATAAAATCATTATTTACTAAGAAACAGCAACCCTTGCAATATCTTGTCAGAGAAATTGGCTGATGCAAGAGGATCATATTTAAGCCTATATTCACAATAGCCCTTTAAACATTTCATCTGCTTCCCACTTGAGTTGTGGGAGGGAGCCACTCTTCCCGCAGCCCTTCGGCGGCCACAGCAAAGTTGAGCCCAGCCCGTCCGGCCCTGCCAGAGCCCGACCCAGCCCATCACCCCCACCCCCAGGGGCACCCCACGACCCCCAGGCTGGGCCCTGCTGTGCTGCTCCGGCCCCTGCCAAAAGGGTGCCAAAATATTAAGGGAGGTTTAGGCATTTCCTACCCCATCCCCCTCTTCTCCTCTGCCTAAAGATTACTCTGCATCCTAGACAAAGGAAATATTTAAACTGTTAAATCTGAACAAAGATACAGTCTGCGTATGACTTCTCTGAAGCCCTATAAAAATTCTTTAAAATTGCCTATTCACTCAAATTTACTGAGTGTAGCAAAAATGTCAAAGGCATAAAGTCAGAGAAGATTGAATAAAATAATGCAGAAAGACAGATTAGTCATGCACAGACCCACACAGCCTTTCACAGCACACAATACCACTTTTTATTACCGCTCTATCTTTACAAAGACTATGTTCAATACATAGAGGATGATACATGGTCAGTCATGTAATCTGCCTTTGATTCCAAGACTCATTTATCTGGGCCCTTTTCACAAAGACATTGATGAGAGATTTCAGTGTTTTCAGTGCATTGTTTTATTTATCATATATAATGGCTGGTGGAAAAAAATAGGAATTATGTCAGAGATCCTGCATAAAGGAGTTGTATAAAAGACTCTGTGACAAAGTTTGGTAAGACACATAGTGGCTCGGCTCAGGCGCGCTGGTTTCTCCCCAGCCCTGTCCCCCTCCTCAAGCACTGTGAATATTGACAGCTGCCAAAAGCCCCGAGGAGGGACACTGCCCCCAGCCCCTGCCTGCTCCCGCAGCCCACACGGGGCTGTCTCCAAATTACCAATTTTTCTGTGCTTTTAAATTTGAGCAATATTTTAATTGTTATTTTTAGCGATCTGGATTTATTATTTATACATTCACCAAAGAAAAGAGTCAGTCACAGTTTTGTATCTTGCAAATTTAATAAAGAACAGCCCTTAAGATAGAATTTCTCAGCCTGCCAGGATTGACAAAAGCCAGCTAATGCAGAAATGTCAACAGCAAACCTCATCAGCAGCCCCACCATGCCTTGCAATCAACGGAAAGCTATGGCTTTACATAAACAATAATATATAGCTATCTAAATATCTGTGTGTGTGGAGATGCCACCTGAGCTCTGGGAGGAGGAAGGGATGTGGTGCCTGGGCTCGATGCTGCTGGGTCTCTGCTCTGTGCACACTGGGGGCTTTCTTGGGGGGCTGATGCTCATCCCGTGGGATGGGGAGCCAAATCCAGCGCTTGGAAGTGCTGCAGTAAATCCAGAGTGAGCCCGTTAGAGTTGTTCCAGATTCACACCAAGCAAATGGGGCTGCTTTGCCCTGTTGGATTGGCATTTTGTGGATGTGGGAGTTTTGTTTTCTCCTGCACAGGGAGCAATGGGAGGGGGTTGGACCAACCCCTGCCCCCCACCCAAAACACAGCCAGGGCTGCTCTGAATGGGCAGTGCTGCCCAAGGGCAGGAGTGAGGCTTTATTAAATACCAGAGCACTGGCTGGTGTGCCTTAAATCACCATCTTACTTTCAAAATCTTTCAAAAAGTGTCCCTGTAGCTTCTGGCAAAGGGAGGTTTTCCTTGAAGGCAGTCAGACGTGACCAAAGAGTGGGGAAAGTGCGGGTGAGCCTCCGCATGTCAGGAGGGTACCATGCAACAGCATCCCTACGTGGTGCTGCAGGGCTGTGGCACCCTTGGTAGGGCCTGAAACGAGAGCCTGAATTGGGAATTGGCTGTACTTCCAGCAGTTCCAGACCCCGAGCGAGGTCTCCCAGGGAGCAGGCAGAATGGCTGAATTTGGAAATTATGTAGCGGCACCGTATATCCAGATGTGAGTTCTTCTATGGGGCTGGCAGAGATAAATCACGGAGGTATCCTTGACAAATATAGTAGCTTCCACTCAGGGCGCAGTGTTAACCTGCACTTAAGGCTGAGGCACATGATTTAATAGGGACAGACTTGGCGGCTAAAGAAAAATCTCTTGGAGAGAAAAACGGGATGGCGATGTCAGTGGGGCTGGGGTGACAGTGCCGGCCCCAGGAGACGGATGCCCGGAGCCTGCCGCGGGTGTGTCCCCGTGGGCTGGGGCCGGGGCCGCTGCTGCGGTGGCGCCGGGCCGGGCCGGGCCGGGCCGGGCTGTGCCCGTGCTGCCGGCAGCCGGCTCGGTCCCTTTAACCGCGCGGAGTGATGGAGAGCCCGGAGCTGCCGCTCGGCGAGGTCCCTGTAATATAGTGCTGTGCAGCTGCAACTTAGATCGTGAGGAAAACAAAATGGGCCGACTGAAATGGAAACTTTTGTTACTTATAATGTTAATGAAACCAGTTTATCAGGCAGCGCAGAGGAAGTGGAATATTTAGTGCCATTTAATGTCTAATCATCAGCATTTCTTTGAATAAATCACATTACATTGTCTAAAACCTGAAAAGACGAAGCTGTAATAATTTTTAATACGTTGTAGTTTCATTAAAGGGACACCCTGTTTGCCATCTAGCCCCGTGTGTCTTCGGGGAGGTTGAACACCACGTGGAAGTGTGCTTGGCAGGTTCTGACACGGCTTTGTGACACTGTGACTCGGCTGTGGCGTGGCCACACTGCAGAGCTGGGTCCCCATTTGCTCGCAGATGGGTGCTGCATACTCGTGGCCAGGCTGGAGGGTTGAGAAGTGACCTGAGGTTCTTTAGATCTCTACTCTGGTGGCTTTTGAGTACAGCAGAAATACTTCCTCTCTCAAGGCCAAATTGTGTCCTTCCCATTTTCCCCCACAGCATCCCAGCATAATCCCACTGGGAGCTGGCAGGGGTTTGCATGTCCTACCTGTGAGCTGAAGCGCTCAAGATATTTAATCAACCAGCACAGCCTTGGCCCCTCTCCAGCAACCAGCCTGGTGTCCCCTGGGCATCCCAGCTGGTCCCATTACCCCCAGTCCCCCCAGTCCCTGCAGACCAGTGCCAGGCACGAGCCCTTGGCAGCCCACAAAGGTCCGGTTCTTGCCCACCAGTGTCTTGCTCATAGTAATTTTTAAGTGAACTGCAATGAACCTATAAGTCATAATAAAATGAAATGATGACAGTTGTCTTCAAATCCATTGATTAATGGAAATATGGGTAGCTGGACACAGACTATATGGTTATAAATGGTGCTGTCAAAATAAAATAATTATTGTATTAATAAGGAAGCTGTTCAGCATTGGCCCTTTTCTACCTCTAAAAATATTTCAGCCCTTGATGCGTTTTGTGTTTCACGATACATCATGTGTTTTCCCGGCGAGCAGCTCGGTGGTGCACGTTTTAATACAATTACTGTTTTGCAATGTGAGCCCTTCGGATCCTGGTACATGCACCACAGCTGCAGATGGATTTTTTTATTGACTTAACACTAGTTCTAACTAGATCCCGAAGATTGACTAAGTTGGTGGAGCACACACCACTTTCAAGCAGGAATGGGAAAAAACTAGCATATCTTATTGTACCTGAAACACTCTATGATATGTACTAAATATTATGACTACTGCGAGCCCTGCAATAATTGATTCACCCACACAGCCATTTAGTCTGTGAGCTGTTCGTTTTACAAATTCTACAATCTTTTAGAAATTCTTTCAGTGAAGAAGATTGCTGCCTGGCCTCAGATTCATTATGGTGATTGAATCCTCTTCAATAGAGAACTGTTTAAAGAGAGCACATCCCTGTGTGTCTCACTCAGAGTGAAGGCACATAGGTTAAAAGCTTGTCTGGGTGGCATAATTCACTGCTGCTGTGCCAAACAATCACATCTTATTGTGACCTTCATAAGATACAAAAAGGCAACAGTATGGAGCTAGTCTTTTTTTTAATTTTATTTTTTTTTTAACCACGGCACAATTTTAGCTACCCAACATCTGAAGCTACCAGAATCCCTAATTAAATAACCAATTAATAATGTAGAATAGAAAGAGCAATTTTTTTTCAGACACAAAATCATAATTAATCAGAGTACAAAAAGCTGCCTGTCTTTATATCAGGAAAATATAGACTAGGTATTTAAATATTCTAGCACACCTGAACCTTGGCCATCCGTCATTGTTATGACTTAAAACATCTCAGACTAAATTAGGTTTTGTTTGTATAGAGCAGTGAAAGTCAGATGGCTTGAATGACAAAATTAGAACATGCTCAAATCACTGAAACAAAACTGCATAAAAGGAAAGATGTGCAGGAGGAGTATTGCTCGTGTTAAGCTGAAATCCTTCTTTGTGGGATTTTTTTCTCCTCTCCTCAAATTATTGTTTGTAACAATAGGAACCAGAGAACAGCTCTAGGAACTCTATCAGTGTTCTTTATATACATCCCTTTTGGCACATTTATATATTAAAAGAAATAATATTGTTGTGTATAGCTGAAGCATAACCTCTGTTATTTCTACTTAGTCAAGGAAATGCCATAACAATGGATATTTTTCAAGGAAGAATATCTTTGAAACACAAGACTGTAGTCATTTTGTATAGCTCACAGAGGTCAGGTTTACCAGGAATATATTTACATCTTTTTTACATTCAGAAGTTGAGGCTTCCTCCCTTTGGAAGTTTGTGGTACATTTTGGTAAAATTAAGCAAGCAGATTTTAATAAATATTCCAAGGGGTTTAATTTTGCACAGTTCATACCTTAACCTCGACTATTCTGCATGGGCAACAAAAAAGTTCTGCTGTTTGTTTTGTGCAGGAATGGGACGGCAGAGAGGGGAGGCTCCCCAGGCCCAGCACCAAAGTCTGCTGGGAAAATGGGCACCACAACACAGAAATCGCTAAATTTACACCAAATTCTGCAGCTCTTAATTGGGCAACCCTCTTGGTGACCTCGAGGGGGGATCTGCTCAGTCAAAGGCTGCAGTATTTCTTCCCCTGCAATTGTTTCTGAGGTATAATTGATGAGAGGCAGCTAATGGCTTCCAAGTTTGATAAGTGTTTGAATTCATGGTTCTTGAAACTGTCTTGTTTTAAGCATGTTGTAGGCCTTTAAATGCTTCTTTTTTTAGGAGGAAATTGATTGTTTTACAAATGTTTCACAGGAGTGCCTACATGACCTTGAATGTGCCTATAGATATCTGTATCTATAGATATCTGTGTGCACACCTGTGGATTCTATAGAATGGAGAGAAATTAGCAGCTTTCCTTGGCCTAGTGCTGGATAGAGCAGGAAATCCTGTTTTTCTTTTTATTGTTCAGCATCTTACCACAAAGGATCTCAGTCCACATAAAATTTGTTTTTATCCTAGTAATAAATAATTTTGGTGACAGTTATGGTATAAAACTTTGTGCGGTGTTTTTATATTGATAAAGCAGCTATGAATCAACATACATGAACACAATAAAAATGTACAAAATCTATGTATTACAGTTCAGACTTTGTCAATAGGGCATTACATTGATCCGTTCTCTTTGGTCTTATTTGCAGAGCTGCACTAAGCATTTCACCAGCCATGCAAACTTTGTTAAATTGCCTTAAAACATAAATCACAGTGTTGGCTTGGTTTCTGAAACCCAGCTGGGCTTGTGTCCTGGTCTTTGGAGTGTGACTCTGCAGAAGGTTCATGGAAACAGTACAGAGATCATGTCCCAAGGCTATCTTACAGATTAGATATAGATATAGATTAGATATAGATATAACTTGCATGTATAGTGGAGATTGGCAGAGAAGGTGATGAAGGCCTGAGATACAGGACAACCAGAGATGAATAAGACCTCATCAATGAATGTAATTGGTAATTAATTAAAAAAAGTAACTATTTTTTGTCCAAGTACATGAAAGGATATGAGGAAGGTGACCCTCACAGGAGTAATTTGAGGCTATGGGGGCAGCAATGCAGAGCTGGAGTGACAGCACTGAGGCTGCTGAGCTGATCCGCTGGGTGCAAAGCTCAGGACATGGTTTGGAGGAAATGGTAATTTAACCAAAGAATTGCAAAAATGGTCTAAAATGCTGCATAACTTTACCAAACATAGATTATGCTGGAAAAAAACTGGTATCTTGCTTTGATAAGATCATTGATTTTCTAGACAGAAGAAATGAAATAGATCTCATCTCTCCCAGCAGAGTTTTTGATGAAGTGCCATGTGGGAAATTATTAAGGCAAGATAAGTACCTTAACAGCAAGACAAGGGAGGGAGATGGGGCTGGTCCAGCTGAAAGACAAAGCACAGGCCTAGGCAGAAGTCAGGGGATGCCTCTCAGAACTGGCCTCCGACCTGATCTTGGGGACAAGGGAATGTGGTGACAAAACTTGCTCAGCAGGTGAAACTGGGAGGCATCACTAATACATAATAATTATCAGCATAGCACATGGGGAGTACAGGGCACTTCTTAGGAAAGAGTTATTCCGTCCCACCACTGTGGGATGGAGGTGAGGGAAGTTCTAGAACTGAGTTTTTAGTGGTGCAAGGGTCGTGGAGTCCACGGCCATGGCTGGTAGAGATAATGGCAACCTTAAAATTTTGCTGTGGAAAGCTTTGGAGAATATCTTACCCACTGACAATTCCTGATGCTCCTCAGCTCTAATTTTCAGTTTTGTTTTCTCTAGTATCTCATTGAGTAGACAGTTCCTGTGATCTTCTCTCAGAGGGGCACAAAAGTAGCCGATGTTAGTGGGGTGGGGTGCTTGAGATGGGAAGGACTCAAGTGAAATGATGGAGGGAACCTCACGACCCTTTCCTGAAGTCCTGACATTTTCTCTACTGTGAAACAAAGAGCTGTGAGTCACTCCAGCACAGGGAGAGTAGGAGGAGGAAGCCCAACTGCAGTTAAATAAATAAATACAAATATATATTCATGTGCATTCCCTATGCATGGGTTCCTTGAGGGACTGCAGTGCACAGACCTCTCCTGGTCCCTGCTGTCCTCCGTGGGATGGTCCTTCTGGTTCCTCCTGGTCTCTGCAGCCCATGAAGTTGGCATGCAGCATGTGAGGGTGCATTTCCTGCAGGGACATCCATGGGCTCCCTCATCACCTCTTCCCTTCCTGCTGTGCCCCATCCCTGGCTGAGGCTGTCCTCTTCCCAGCCCCATGAGGGAGCACCCAGATGCTGTGGGTGAGGAAAAGAAATAATTTGGTTTCTAAACTGGGGTTAGACATGATTGTAGCTGAGCCACAAAAACTGTCAGGCCAAACCCCACGGAAACTGGGCAAGCTGCTGAGCAGAGCCAGTGAGAATAGGAGGACATTATATAAATACCATCTCTCCACAGTTGTGCTGCCTTGCTCTTATCCTGCAAGTATTTGTGTTAAAAACAGTAAGAACAAGACATCTGAAAATTAGGATTCTATGTCAAACTGTCAATACCCACAAGCATGCAGCATTTCATTAAAATCTGTTTGACATTTTTGTTATGCACAGAGAGCCAAAAAGATGCCAAAAGGATGTGATATTTGTGATCACATTCTCCTGCTAATACAAGACACTGTGAAGACTATTGTATTAAAACATTCCTTGCAAAAGGATGAGCAGTTACAGCAAAAAAAGTGAAAAGAATGACTGAAGTTAAAGAGAATTATGTGCAGTGTGGGAATTTGGGACGTGCTCCTTGGGTGAAGTAGTGGCAAGTAGCCTTTTTAACTCTTTGTAGCTAATTGAAATGATAAGCAATCTACTAATTTCAATTTTCCACAGAGGTCTTCTACCCCCAAAATGTGCAAAATTTAATCATTTTTGGAAAAATCATGTAGTGATCATGTCACGTGACCCAGGCTGAAGAGATATTATTTTGTCACAACAATGTGAGTAAATTATCTTACTGGCAACTCGCTTAAAGGTCATGGAGATCATCTGATGCGTGAGATGGAAATTTCTCATGCCAAAACAATATTGACAGCTTATCAAGCAGGGAGGAAAGTACGATGATATAATAGAATGTAAGGTAAGATAACGCTTGCTACTGATGGTAGAAAATATGACATGGCATTTCAATTTTAAGGTTATAGGCAGAATGATGGGGTTTAGATGCTTGGAGGCATAATGGGGCAACTTGCCTACAGATAGGCTAAACTGGATGCAACATTGTAGCTAAACAGATAAAAATATAATATCTATTCAATATTAAATACAATACCTGAAGAAAGGGATATAAGCAGTTGTACCAAAGGAGGGAAGGAGAAAGGACTTCACCTGCCTGGATAGATGGATTCTCTTTGAACAGGCTGCTGGCTCTGCTGGGACTCAAAGATTAGTGTGGCGTCGCTCTCTCTTTTCTCTAACATTTTGGTATTGGTAGGTGCCTTATGGCTTTTCTTCAAGTTTACTCCCTGACCATACTCATCTTTCTGTTTTATAGCTGTAATGCAGTGCAGGAAGTGAATGACCAGGAATCTATATGCGCGCGCACACACACACACACACACACAAAATATATATATATATATATATATATATATATATATATATATATATATATATATTTATTTATTTATTTATTTATACATATATATATATATATAAACCACATATATACAAGTTTAAAAGTAACAAACATCTGAGTCCTGAACTGGCCACTAAAGGTTTTCCACCTTGTTTTCAATGCTGAGTTATAATACCAGCTGAAAAAAAAATTGCAAGAGAAGGGGAATATTCCTTGAGGATCTGCCACAATGTGAATGGTCATGACCTTCCTTAATCATGTAAGGCCTGTTCTTGCTGCTTTGGGCCCGGCATGGTGGGACTGCTGCTCCTCCTGCTTTTGGCACAGTGCAGCACAGTGACACCCAGGCACTGCCTGCCCTGTGACACCACGGGCACTGGGCACAGCCATCAGGAAATGCGCTGTGCTGGAGAGCAGTCTGATAGGGCTGAGAAATCTGTTTCTTGTCTGCTGTACCACAATTGCCTGGAGACAGCACCGTACCTGCTGCCCACAGGCCTGTGCTCGGGGGGTCCTTTTCTAAACAACACACAGCATCAAAAATGCTGGGGAGATAAATCAGAGCAGGTCGGGGGTCTCTGCATGCATCTGTGTTTCTCTGTGTGTTTGTATTTGGGGCAGATTCAGGGTATTTCAGAACCTGACATTTCTCATCCATGAATGGGCAATGCAGTTCCATTGATGTATTCACTCACTAGGGCTTTTTTTGGCTGTTTTTAAAATGAAAGGTATACATTATTTATTTTCTTTCCTGCTCTCCTCAGTGGCCAATATTTAATCTGTCCCCACCTGCATGAGCCCTTCCCTGTGTCTGTGTGTGGCACTCACATCAAGGTCCCACAAACGCCACACTTTTGGCAGGAAGGATTCTATGGGCTAGCCTCTGCCACCTGCCTGTGGCTGGCCAGTCCTCGACCCTCACTTCCATGGGCTGAATTAGGCTCCAAAAAGTGATCTTGGTGCTGTGCTGGGTGTGCTGGGTGTGCAGTGGTGGGCACCAGTGGTGTTAGGGGTGGTGGAGGCAGAGCCTGGTGTCCTTGGGCAGTGCTGCAGGGTGTGGGTCAGCCGGTGCTCCCCAGTCAGCCCTGGGTGTCACAGCCCAGAGTAAGAGTCTGGGTGAGCCACATCTGCAAAAGTGATCAAGAAATAGGGCCAGAGCCGGCATGTCACACTGTTTTGCAGATGTTTGTACAGTCCTTGGGACTTTGAAGATCTTAATTTCTCAGAGAAAAAAAGTTACTTGGGAAGTTTCCTCTGCAGGTAGTTAGTTGTAAATGAGCTATACAAATATTCACCATTCTTTATGTTGTCTCCAGGGAGAGTCAAGACAGTCAACAGAATCAACAGGACTGATACTCTTGCAGCGGCTGTTCAGAAAGGGTTGGTTTAGTTGGTAGAGTTTCACTATTCTTGAGTTTGGCTGTGGATTTTGAGCTCCAGCATGGCTGGGGATGGGAAAAGGAGCTGCCAGACTTACGGGGCTCAGATAAAATGCACTTGTTTCTCCAGGGTCAGATGAGATCTGAATAAAAGCTGGCTTTTTGGCTTTGGTATTTTCTGATCCATCTCAAAGCACAGTCAATTTCAAAGTGAAGTGGTTGGTTTCTAGTTCTTCTTCCAGGACTTGCATAGCCCTATATTCTTTCAAGAACGTTTGTAACCCCGCTCAAGGGCTGCAGCCAAATATCCTCAGTGGTGTGTTATGAGGGTTCTCTCTGCTCAAAACCTAATTGAAGCCTTGAACAGGGCTAGCTGCTCTCACAGGTTTCCAGTATTGCATCTTCAAGAGTCAACTTGCTGGGAGCAATGCACTCATTTGTGTAAAGAAAAAGATCCCTTAATGTGCTATTAAATTAAACAATGTCACTGCTATTGCAGTAGAGCTGAGCGAATAATCCATAATGAATAATTTATTCAACAAATTTAGCTGCTTTCTCTGCTCACAGACTATCTGGAGACAGATCACAATTCCCTCCAATTTACTTATTATTTGAAATTACTGATGGATAGCTTTGTAATTAAAAAAACAACTCTGTGTCTTGATCACAAACAACTGTGGGTGTCTGATCTTCGTTAGTCAAGGTATGTGCGTTGGTTGTGATGGGTCAGATAAATCACATGATATTGTTTCTGCCTGCTCATTGGAGAAGCCTACAAGCATGTCTGGCATGAAAAGACAAAAAATTCTGTCTCTGCATGCAATTTTGAAATTTGTCTTGTGCAAACATTTGCCCAGTAAAACTTGATTGCTCAAAAGTGTGCAGAAAGCAAATCCCAGGGGAAAATCAATGTGGCTGCAGTAAATTCATTTAAAAATGTGAATGAATATTTGCAGACTTCTTTTTTTTGAAGCTCCCACTTAGCCCTGCACAACAATGTCCATCAAATGCACCAAAACCCTATTTCACTTGTTGAAGATTATTTGGTTGGTTTTTTCTTTTCTCCTCCATCAGAAGACAGAATGAGAAGGAATCTCTGGTCTTGATATTGCAATGATGTTAGACTGAACTCAACGATCAGCTGCGCGGGAGACATTTTAGAATTGATTATCTTGGAAGGATGTTTCGAAATCTCTCTGTTCTGATGCATTAGAAGAGAGCTAGAAGCATTTTTCTGTTGGAAATCTTCCATGTACTCATGGACAGGTTATTCTCACTTGTTGGGTCTCACTCCACCTGTCCTGTAAACAGCCCAGAGGGAGGGATGCGGGTCTCCAGGCTTCCCAGGGAGCAGAGTTGGTTGCAATTGCTTTTTTTCCCAAAACCCCTGCTAACAGCCATCTGTAATTTGTTGCAGTTGTCACTTTTTTATAGGTTCCTCTTTCTCCATCACTACCTTGCTCAGATGGGGAGACCCTCCCTGCCCTCCCCTCAGTGCAAAATCAGACATGCATTTTTCCTCTTCCTTTCTAAGTCCTCTGAACCTAGCGGTTGAACTTGTAGGCCCTCAACTCTAGCCCAGTATTTGAAGCTGATTGATGCTGAAGGAACAATATGTTTTTTTTTCTAATTTCCAATGTTAGGAAAAACAACTACAGTGGGGAATGTTTTTGCAGAGGTGTGTGTAAACCTCTCAGATCCGAGGTCTAAGGGTTGTGTTTGTACACAGGGGAATGGGCTGATTAATTGATCTTCTCTGAGTCCTGTTTCAATACTTTATTCTTCCCAATGCAGGAGATGCCATTGTTTTTGTGAGTTCAGCTAGGTTAGGTCACAAAGACATATAATCCATCTTTTGATGTAATATACATGTTGGTATCATCTTCAAGTAGAAAAGTTCATGTGGCAGCTTTTGTATTTCCCCACTATGAGCCAAACACGAATAACATTATTAGTGCACCGTAGCTGTTCCAGGCATTCACACCCTATTAAAGCAGAGAGCGATTCCAGGGAGAAATACCACTCCTTGGTGGGGAGAGTAGTTCTTAGTGGTGACAAACAGCACTTCAAACTGAAACGTGGGGAGCTGGGTCAGGGAATGCTTTCCTTCATACAGATGCAGCTTTTCATCTATGTGATTCTTAGAAGGAAGAATGTGCCTGTTCAAAAGGGACCTCTGGAGTGAGTGGTGCCGCCGGCTCCGTGCCAGCAGCTGCCTGGTGGGTACCTGTCTCTGGGTCCTTGGCACCAGAGCCCTGCTTTCACTTGACCTTCAGCATTCATTGGCTGGTGAAGAGGGTTTCACTTTAAATGTGCAGAAATGTGGTCCTTTGTGGAAATTGTACATCAGCATCCAGAAGACAAAGAGACAAATAGGATCACATGGAGTTGAGTGGTGTTTACACTCTGTGTTTGTACCACCTCCGGTGCCTCTGCATGCCCAGAACTTTGCTTGGGGTCAAGCATGTGATCACTGTGATCTCAGTGCAGCATAAGAAGAGTATAGATATAAACTCCCTGGCAGTTTTCCTGTTAAAGACAACTCTTTTCCCATCTGGCTGTTTTGCTCTCCCTTCTCTGTGCCTGACACCCAGGTAGGGCTGCTTCTTTCCATGCTTGAAACGGATGCCAAAGCCACAGGAAAAACAAAGAATGGCTCGTGTTTATTTTTGCAGAGTTTTAACTGGGTCGGCAAGGAATGAAGCCTTGTTAAAAGGATTTTACTATGGGTCATCCAGAGTTTGAGGAGATGAGGAAGAAAATGGGGGCAGATGCTGCTTCCCCACAGGCAGGTTGGTGGCTGGTGCCACGCTACCCACACAGCTGCAGGGAGCAGTCAGTGCACAAAGCCAGGGGTTGAAGAAGAGCAATAGGAAAAACTCCTTTGGGCAAATGAGGATATGAACTGAGGATGTTTTAATATTTTTCTCACAGAAAGTAGCATTAGTTAATTTTGCCCTCTATTCTCAATTGCTTATAAAACAAAGTGAAAGCAGCATAATTCTTTAAAGCCCATGCAGGCTTTCTTAAAATGACCTTTTCACCTATAATTACAAATAGAAGATTATTGAGCCAAATGGGATATATTAGTAAGAACATCACTGATATAATTTTGATCACAGTGAATAAAATAGTTGAAAAAATTCATTTAACAACCTTTAAATCACTGGCTCCAGTGTTATTTACTTCTGAAAGCATAACTCATACAGCTTCTCCTCTGTTGTATTCCCACAGCATGTATTTATCTCACCTTCTCCCTTGAAACCTACGTAAAAAATAGATTTCACATTGGCAACGCTCTTTTCATCTTCCTCTCCTGAGCCCACACTCTGCATGAAAGGCTTTGAGCTCTGCCTCTGTGGCACGGTCACGGCACTGAGATGGGGACAGCCAGCTGGGAAGCCAGGAAAGCCAGTAAAAATTAGAATAATGTTGACATCAGAAGTGTGAAAGTTACCTGGCCCGGTCTGGGTTTAAGGACTCTGAGAGAACAGCTGAACTCCATTGCACAGGGCGCACTTGAGCACTGCCCGTGCCTCTGAGACAGCTCTTAAACATGCCTGCAGTTTGAGAGAGTCCTGCAAGTCAGGAGCGCTCCACAGGAGATGGCCAAGACCTTCTCTACTTCCACCAGGCCACAGATGAGCTTTGTGTCTGCTGATGCTCTTAAATCAGTAGATTTTAGGAAACAACAATATGGCCTATTAACAAATATAATCAACATCACCTCTGCTGGACCAAGAGCACGGGATACTCTTGCTGCAATATGGTCGGTACCACAGTGGATCAGCTGTGCAGGAGGTGGACATCTGCCAGACAGAACCGTTATCAATCATCACCCAAGTATTTACATCAATCATTGAACAAACATTTATGTCTGGAGCCTTTCTTCTGGCCACAATATATATTTAGTCAGAAATGCAAACACAATGAGGAGAGGATCCTGATGCCTTCCTTTGCCCTGCTTGTAGAAAATTCACTTCTCTCTTTTCCCCTGGGCTGACCTCCAATTTGTTTTCTGTTTGAAAGGCTGAGGCCATATGGCAGATATGTTCAGACCTCAAAGTCTTTTGATCTTTAGAACAGTTGCAGTCAAAATTTCAATAATGAAAACACTTTTATTTTCTTTTTTTTATTATTTTCCTTTTTGGATACTTATAAATGAGATATTATATTTCCATACATTTTATTTCTGGCCACATCTATGAATCTAATATTGACCTGGAGTTATCTGTGATAGAGAAGTTATTAATTTTGACAGATATAAGGGAGAAGCTAATATCCTCCTTTTACAAACACCTAATATTAATCTCTAGTGATGTAAACGAGAACTCCAGAATGGCTTGGGGTGGTGCTGGAAATGATATAAGATTGAAATTTGATAATGAAAAAGGGAAAGATTCATTTTAGAAAATTGATAAAATAGATAAAAAATTGTATTTCCTATGAAATAAGTGTAGGAAGCACAACTTATATTTAGCATCCATTATTCTGCTATAGGTGGTATATACACAATGGATATGTTAGAGAGCAGGTTTTACTCTGATTTAAATATCCATAATTCCATTGACTCAGGATAGTTTCTGTCTCATGGTTTCTGCTCAAATAATAAATAGGAAGTCTGGAATTCTTTTTATGGCTCAGGAAGGTACCCAGCCTGGTTTGACCAAATGAGGATGACTACTGATACCACATCAGCAGCTCTACAGCGACTCAGTCACCTTCAATAGCTGGAGATTTCACTCCATGACCTCCAAGATCCATTGTAGCCGTGTTCTCAAATCCTGACACTCCTTGGAGACATTTTCTGCCCTAGCATGCCTTCTCTGTGTTACTGTGTTCCAGTCAAATGGCTTTGTGAACAGACAGAGAGAATTCCTCGATGCACTGGGAGGAAACCCTTCCTCAGCTCTGACTATCCAGAGATCAGGCTTTGGATTCTCCCTCTGGAGAAGTTTTTGGCCTTTGCTTGGGATAAAATTCCAGTATTTTATGATACATGGGATACTTTGTTTTTTTTCTCCCCAGCAATTTACTGGGTTATCCTGGGGAAATTGCCAAGTCTGGAGATTCTGGAAGTGTTTGGAAGGTTTTTTACTTTATGGCAGAGAGACAGTTTGATGGCCTGGTTCAAAAGGAGCTCAGATTCACACAGCTGCACTGTTTATTTTGGTTGCATTTTTTTGTTATGCCAGAAGCAAAAGCAGGCTGTAATGTTAATCTCATTCAGACATTTTGCTGTCCTCTTCTTTTTAAACCTCAACAGCATTTGTACCCTGCTCATGTCCAAGATCCCACTGTGCAACTGATCAAAGCCCATTTCTGGGAGTCCTGAGCAGGTTTTGTGGCCATCCTGCTACAAAGGGCGTGCAGAATTTGGCCACCTGTTTTACTCACTTAAGGAAAGCTGCATTCCTGTGTCCCCATTAATCCGTCACAGTGCTGAGGTGCCTGTGATGAAGGGAAATAGGGCAGGTATGATTAATAAATAGTTTAACGTAGGGATGAGGAGAGCCCTCTTTAGTTTCACAGGTCTCTGCTGTCGTGCTGCTGCACTGTGTTTGCTATATGTATTTATTGCCAAGCTTATCTCAGAGTTGTGTATTTGATATCAAGGCTGTCATGAACATTACTGTAGGCACCTGTCTATGCCTCAGAGCAAAGTGGAAAGTTATCTCCACCACGATGGCTGACAGCATGCAGAGGATGGCACAAAGCCTCCCTTCTTGGAGAGATGTCCTCAGCAGCAGCAGAGGTTGAGCTGCTGCCATAGGGAAATGCTGAAGCAGCACATACCTCAGAGAGAGGCCCAGCCTGGGGCAGTCTGTCATTTTGGGGGTATTTTCCTGCCTGGAGATGCTGTTTGGGGTTGGGAAAGTTCAGGCAGCGTGGTGGTGCAGCACAGCCTGACAACTGTGGGCTGTGCAGGGGCAGTGGGGAAGGCAGCCCTGGGGGGCGTTTGAATCGTGGGGTAATATATTTTATTAGTTGGGAGGCAGGCTTGTGGTTTTAATGAATCTTTTGGTCCGTCCTATTGTATTCTGCTCTGATCTGACTCTCAGCTGGTCCATGCCTGACCTTGCCCAGCTCCCGTGTGCAGTGCTGGGTGTCACAGAAGCGTTGGGTGTGCCATCACTCAGGGTGCTGGAGCCCACCATGGCCTCACTGGGCACCCCGTGCCACAGAGGGGTCTGACATCTCACCAGGGTACAAGGCAGGTGGCTCTGAGCATCTCCAAAAGGAATGAGAGGACTTCTACAGTTGTTGCACTGTTGTCACTGCTCTCCAAGGCAGCAGCTCTAAACATCAGCAGATACTGATATGCAGTATCATGCACTGCAAAGATGGAATGAGTTGCCAACCAGCCTCAGGCCAGTTTTGATACTGGGCTAAGAACTAAAACCACAGTGACTTAAAAGCCAAAGGCATTCAGAGAGCACTGTCCTGGTTTGTCCATCAATCTTGCTTTCCTCCTGCAAAAAACCACGATAAACAATTATCAGGTATCAGTGCCTGAATCTTAAGTGTCTTCGGTAACACTTAATATAAAAACAAATATGTTCTCCTTCAGAAAATGAAGCAGATCCCAATTAATTATGTATAGCTCTCCTGCTTTCACGCAAAGAATAGCAACATTCAAATAAGCGCTTTGGTCTTCTTATCACCTGTTAGATTACAGGCATCTCCCAGCTCTCTAATGATCATCTGAGTTTTGGGACTGGTTGTTTCTTTTTACTCTGAATCATGTTCTTTCTCTTTCTTAGCATTTTGGATAAAAATAATACAGTAGAGAAGAGACAGATGTCCCTTTGGTGATTTAATACATTCTTTGCTGCCCTAAAATGTCTGAAAGAATTGGCTTACATATCAAGAGCTGTCTCTGTTCTCATTTCATGTATGCTCAAGGCAGAGACGAGGACAGAGGAATGTATGCCACAGATGTGGGCCAACCTATTGAATCTGACCGATGGCAAAACAGTGATGAAACCCAACAAATGGGTGGGATCTCTGTAATGACTCTACTACTTAGGAGGGAACAGCAATCCAAGACCTTCCTGAAATCCCCTCCTGTATGTCAAGTGCTTTTTCTTGCATTGTATTTGTTCAGGAATATCTTTTGCTCCCATCTTTGGGATTGTCATGCAGAAGGCTAGTCTGGGTTGGAGACCAATGGATACAATTTTGTGTTTTGGTGGCCTTTGTGGGCTCTACCTGCTTTATTGTCAGAAGGAAGACTAAGAAGTCTCCAACATACAGTGTCATCAGCATTGTGATCTGAAAAACAACACCTACAGAATCTATTATTCATTAAGTGTAACCAATATATAATTTAAAACAGTGGGTTTTGTCAAATAATGTTAGGTCAGCATAATTTTCTGCCTATTACTAATATCTATAACATCTTTGCCTTAGTCAGCTCTATTTAAATATGCAATCATTTACAGCTTTTGACTATATGTGTGCACACTCCCAATTTCCAATATTCAACTACTACAAATTTTATGCTGACATCAATAGCAAACTATTAAAGACAGTATTTCATTATTGGTTTTTCATCCCAAAAGTTATTTACAATTATATACTAAGCACTAATATTAAAGGAAACCATTTAAATGAGGTGCTATCTGCTTTAACAATATGTCTGTCACAGAATGAGATTGTGTTTAAAGATTTTATCAAGAAATGGTTGTTTGCTGAGGTTATGTTTTGTCCATGAAATATGCATTTCATATCTCTTTCATTTCATTAACATAATTTAATTTGTGCTTTGCATTTTGTGCATAATACATATTTGATTTACAAAACAAATATTTCCATTAGAAAATGAATTTCATGCAGGCAAAAAAGCAGAACCAAATGATGTATTGAAGGAAAATAAGAAGAAATGAAATGCATTTTCTCAGTCTATTAAAAAATCTATGGCATTGACAGAAAGTGCACTTAGTGCTACATTTAAAAAATAGCACATATGTCAATGTATTAACAAATAGAATTGGAAATACAAATATTTCCCTATATCAAGCCAAGAATCTCTTTATTTTAATTGAGTTGATTTAAAAGCCCAACTACAATTTAATTTTTATTTCATGATGTGGTACACTGCCTGGTGCCATTACATCCATGTAGAATTGACAGTCAATATACAAATATATTTTACCTTTTAAAAACTTTCTATTGACACCAGCAATAAATAATTTAATGGGCTGAAAATGTGAAATCATTAATTTGCTGATTGTCTTCGAATATTGGGTAGCTGGGGTAGGGGTACAGATAGGTGAGCAAACTAATGAATAATGTTTGTGAGTCTGCCATGAAAGGACCCCAGTAAAGCAAGCTGCAGATGAAATTAAATGCTTTTTAAACTTGCTTGGTTTAATCTCCAAGGAATTCCAGCCAAATCCAAGGAATTGAAGAAAAAGGATGAGGCCCAAAATGCCCCATTATCTCTCTGTCAAGGAAATCTATTAAACTTAGTGAGGAGGAGTTAAATGTGTGACTCCCTTGGAGTCTGATTGTGCCCGTTTCCTTCCATGTCGCCAACTCTGTCAATCTGGGATGTCCCCATGGGACTGGTGAGCACCCAGGACGTGGCAGCTTTCTGCCTCTAAGGGAGCTGGGCACCTCCCTGCAGAGGGATCTGCTGCATCCCTCTTAGCAGATGACAGAGGCTGGGCAACAAATCCCTCATCCTTCCAGAACCAGCCAAAATCTTGAGAAAATATCTTCAAACGACCGTCCCTTTCACAGAGCTGTAGGTATTGACTGTCTCATTACCTGTATGAACTGAGAAATTTTGGCATGACACAGGAGGGTAGGGTTTGGCCCCAGGCCTGCCCTTCACCAGCACATATGGATCATTCTGCCCACAGCTGCAGTCAGGCAGCCCCAGTGATCTTGCTGGTGTAACTGGGAGCAGAAGTGGCCGGAGGAGGCAGGGATGGACATAAACTGTTCTCAGCCCTGGCTCTGCAGCACCACTGGCATTGCCAGCTGCAGGAATGTGTCTGGGGCAGGACTCAGACAACATGAGAATTAATTTAAATTCACGGGATATTTTAAAGATAATAATAGATGTCGAGTTGCATCTTTTAGTTGTTTTGGAGCTTTGTGCTTTAAGCTTTTTTACACAAGGATTAGCAGCTTGCTTTTAAAAAAAAGGGAGGGGTTGGGAACCAGGATTCTTGCAGTCTCAGGAGTCCAGAAGCTGCAGCTTAAAGAAAAATACCAAATGTTGCAAGGCAGTAAGACTGAAAAATCCTGCATTATTCTGCCATGGGGAATAAGTTTAACTCTGTGAGAAACTCTACGCAGCAAAGTAAGGAGAGAAAATGTAGAATAACTCCCCTATTTAAATCTAAGAGATACATCTGGGGAGGTTAGGCTGTAAATACATTAGCTTAGCTGGAATTTTGCCAGGACTTTGGGACTAATATCCATAGTCTTATGAAAAGTGCTTGGGATAATGACTACAGGTATCTGAGGCCTCGGTGCTGTATCCAAGGCTAATTGAATTGAGTAGGCGTGCATACTTGAGAAAACCAAAGGGAGGTTAGGTAGAAAGAGTGAAGAAGGTGAAAAAGAAAGCAAAGAACCGAAGCTGCAACACTCTGATAATTAACTGAGTGAAGGCTCCTGGTCTGTCCTGCCACATCATGCTGTGTACTGGCTGGAAGCAAAGTGACAGGGGAAGTGCTCTTACCCTGCTGCTCCCGTGGCCACCAATGCCACAGCTTGTTCTCATCTTCTGCTGAGCCCCAGTCAAGGCAGGGTCTCTGAATTATGCTCCTGTTGCAGGAGCCATGCTCTCCAAAGCTTGCATGGCACAGGCTCCCTGCTGCACTCATGGCACCTCTGGCATCCTGCTCATCCCATGGCCAGGTGTGCTGTAGGGACAAACCTGGCCAAACTTGCCACACTGATGGCTTGCCGGGGTGCTCTGGTGGCTGCTGCCTACTCATCACAGCCCAAACAGTAACTGCACAACACCCCTCAGAGGGCCATCAGAAGAGAAGAGAGCAGTCCCCTCTCCTGCCCGTGAGCGCAGTGCTGTGGGGCAGGAGGAACCTGGATTCTGCCTCAGCTGCACGCGGTCCCTCATAGAGATTTGATAGGTCTCCATGCTGCTTTTCCTGAACACAAAACACACAGTGCCCAGAGAGAAAGCACGTTTCCAGTCATTGTGAGTGGGACACCTTGTGTGGTATTTGGGATGTGGCTGGCAGAGCTGTGCTGCTCCGGGCAATCCCATCCGAGCAGCAGCTCTGCTCCATGTCCCCACTGAGTGCTCGTGGAGACACATGTGCTGTGAATCCTCTCAAGTGAACCAGAGAGTCATGTCTACAGCCAAACCTTCGAAGGAATGAGTACTGTGAGCCTGGTGATTAGCTCTAGGATTAATGAGATGCACCACCTACATTCATAAGGTATAATGAGAAAAAGTACCCAGTAACGTTCAAACATCACACCTCCTTTCCTGACAATATCGGCGTGTCAGGCTTGGGATAAAACTGTTTTGAATAAAAAATAAAGTATGTCTAAAATATTAAAAGAAAAAAGCTTAGTGCCTGCACACACAAAAGCAATGATCTAAGGGAAATCACCAATTGCTGTTCTGTGAGGTATAAAAATAAACCCTTGTCTCCTTTACTTTTACATTCACTGACAAGTGACTATATTAGCATTAAGTGAAAAAGCAGATGAAAAGTAATGTCTTTTATTTAGCTCCTACCTGAAACATATTTAAGTTTCATGCAGGAAGTGAGATTGTGCACAGGGGTTTGAAATCATGTAATAAGACACTGTGTGACATTATCTGTCCACCCAGCAGTCACTCCAGTAAGTAACACTGCCACTAAATCTTGGAAGGGAAGTTAACACAAATAACTTCACACTTCCCCCATCCCTGTTTTCTCAAGCTTGTCAGTGTGTCTATCTGTATAAGATTTTGTACTCGTTCTCCAAAGAAACCTGTTAGGATACCTGTCCATCAGCTAGTCCAACGTACTTGTCTCATTTTTAATATGCCAAAAATGTTGAGCCATGTATTGTTTCTAAATGAAGCACATGTGTGCTGCAGAGTAGAAACAGAAATGTGCTGATACAGGAAACTCTACTTGTTTGTTAGCAGTGATATTGGAAAAAATCCATCTCTCCTAGCAGGACAATCTCATCATATTAAAAGTTATGGATTTCTTGCTTAAGCATTCTACACTAGCTGCAGAGCTGTATAAACTTGCTTCTGCTTATCAAGCGAGCCAACAATACACAAAAAGAAAATTTAACATCTTCTAACATTTCTGCCTTCATATGGGAGTTCTCCTGAAATGAGTTCTTCAATTATCCTGATGGATCTGTTTAGTGAGTTGGTACTGTTTCCTGGCTTATAAAAGCCAGTGCATTACTATGCAATACTGTGTATGTGCTATTGAAATGAGATCAACATCATTGCTTTACTACATTTTAAGCAGAAGTTAGCAGAGATTATAAAAATCATAAAGACTTTGGAGTTAGATATTGTAGCAATGTATTCTAAAACCTACACTGGTTTTCACTGGCAAATAACTAGAGGTTTGTGAAAAATGAAGTGTTGGTGGCTTCTTTCTTAAGTAACTAATGAGTATTAATTAATATTAAGCAAAGATTATCAGAGAACATGTTTTATTTTTCTTTATCTTGGATAACAAAGGAAAAGGGATTTTAAAAAGATGATAAAACTAATATTATTAATTTTAAAATATTTTTGATTTTCAAAATAAAGTTGTAACATTATTCCTATGTGTAGGAGATAATATATAGCTCTATATATGATATTCACTTCAGGAAAAAAATCAGTGTTACATCTGAGATTAACTGCATATGACATCCAAGAATGTTTCAGAGCATCATTTATTGGATTGACTGTGTTGTACAAGTATGCAAAATATTTATATCTTTAGTTCTCCAAATTATTAAGCTGCTAAGATTTGCCTGTGAATGGAAGTTTTAACAAAACAGTTTGTAGGTGTTCCCTCTGAACCCAATATCCTCAGCTCTGTGTTTGTGCATTTGCATGTGTGTGTGCATGCACAGATTTTTTAGTCCTTACACTGTAAAAAACTTTGGAATTGTTTGACCCTGTAAACACAAAATTAATGTCTCTCACCCTGGGACAAATACATTCTTTTTAAAAGCAGCATATGGGCAGCCTTGGACTGATGTTAGTTTATTGTCACTGCTTGATAACGTTTAATGGAAAAGATACAAGAGTGCCAAAGAATTTTAATTATTTTTGTGATAAAGTTATATGTTCGGCCTTGAAAAAGTGGAGATAATGCTGGGATTCATTATTATTCCCAGTGTGTTTAAACAGACGACACAGAATGCAAACAAAAGCAGATGAAATTTGAAAAGTATTATCAATATTGCAGATAGCAGATGCCCTTTCCAATCAGAACAAGCATATCTTCTATAGCAACTTTATGGTTGAGTAGTTTATTCATTTCTATTAGAAGGTTGTACGTTTCTAAAATATGTAGATGGTATCTAGAAAACCAACCAACCAGTAGGGTCATTTTGCTTGTTTTCCTAAATTTATTATTTCACTTTTGCAGGCTTGATCTGAGGTGCATTAACATGGGAGCGAAATCTTATTGTGTCAAATCCTATCTTGTATATGACCTTTCATGTGTTTTTTGCTGTGGTTCTGAGAGGGAAATGCTAAGAGGTGTCTATTCTGCAGGGGTTTGTCAGGGTTGTATTTGTGCTGCTGTAATTAAAACTAGACCCATCTTCCTGTAGAATTTTTCCTCTTCTTGGCCTTCATTGAAAAATTTTGCTGTTGGATGCAGCACATAATTCACACATATTCTTTTAATAGTGCCTGAGGCACAGATCCTCCAACCATGAGGTGGCCAGGGCAGTGTGCTGGAGCTGGGGAGCTCTGCCACACCTGGTCTGATGGCAGGACCAGGAGCCCAAAGCACCCCGAGCACCCACCCAGCAGCAGAGAGGCTTTAAAAGCATTTCTACACTCACACTGTAATATAACCAAACCAGTTATTTCTGTGTGATGTTTTTCGAGGTTTTCATTCTGTATTTTTCATTTTGAAAGAAAACAGCAAACATTTAAAATTATTTTACAGTAATTTACTGAACCCTAAGGCCACAATTCTGCAGCAGGTTACAACATTGTGGGCTTTGATGGTAAAAATCATGTGCTGATGCATTTCCACTGCAGAGAAATGGTGGAAGTGTAGATCTTCAGAAAATATATTCTACTTGGTTTCCTGCTACCTGCTCACATGCCAATTATATTTTCAAGTTTGCATCTGAAATTCTTATCTGCCTAGTAACAACCTATCCTCTGAACTGTCTGTAGTCCACTTAGTCATATTTAGAGCTGTACATAAGTGGTTTTCTACATGCAAACACAAAAACTAAGAATATTCCACCAATCATTTTAAAAATACAGATTCTCCTCCATAAATGATTTGGAGGATGTTGCTTTGAGACCTTGATTTCAGGCATCAATAGAAGAACAATGAATCCTTTAAAACGAATAAATAATCAGTGGTTGGGCAGTCATAAAAGCTAAAACAGAAGGCACCAGAAAAACCTACATTAATTAAACTGACATTTAATTGTAGCTAAATTCAGCCTCTGTGGGTTTTCCCCAGATGAAGGTCCAAAATATCGGGAGACAGTTGTGTCCTTGAAGGCTGTGAAGAAAGAAGCTTCTTCCTGGGGATGCACCAACAGAGCCTGGACTCTGTCAACTTGACATCTCTGGTCCAAGGATCCCAGAGGAATGTGTGGCTGGGAACAGGGGAAAAAGAGGAAAGAAAAAGAGGAGTCATCATCATCAAGCACGACCTTTCCCATTATATTCTTCAGTCAACTCAGAGTTGAAATTGGGCAGGTGTTGGGGTGTTATACCTGGCTCTGGTGAGGTGATAGCAGCTCCATTGCTCCTAGCTCTGAGGCTGTTCACAGGCATTGCAAGGCTGTGCCATGAATGTGTTTGGAGTGTGAATTCAGGAAATGCAATCAGAGGATGATAGAACTTGCAGGATAGGTCTTAAAGGGCTCTGAAGTTTGGGAGCTTGAGGGAAAGATGAGGTTTAGGGTATCTCATTTTTGAATTGTGTTAGTAGTATGTGCTGGTATCTTCACTGTGGTGTGGGTTTTTTAACATTGGTGCTGAACCCCCCCTTGGGCTAGTGCTAAATTTCCTCTGAATGGGATAAAGTGCATGTGAAATGTGAAGGTAGAATGTGACACCAAACCTCATGGCTCCTTCCCAGTTTTGTGTCCCGTGGCTGGTAGTGTGAGGGGATGGGGACGGTGCTGGCAGCTCCCCATGGCACAGAGCAGTGGGGAGGCAGAACCATGTGAGCGTTCTCCAGTGCCCCTGCATGTGCTCTTCCTTCCTGCTTTTGTGTATCCTTTACTCTTCCTGTCTTCTGTTACAGCCCCTAATGCACATCTAATATAATTTTATGGAGCACTATTACCCGACAAACACAAACACGCGTCACTCGCCTCCTCCTGAGCACTGCCCAGCCCACCCAAGGCCCTGAGATCTCGGAGCTCTTGCTGCATTTATGGTTGAGCAGCATCATCCCGGAGCATCCATCACTTAGCAGACTTCCATAATGAATGCACTCCATAAATATAAAAGCATTTCTAGAAAGTCAAGTGTCTGGATGTTATAAAAAGTGCTGTTGCTGAGTCATGCTCTTCCCAGCCCACGGGAAATGGGCAGTGATTATTTCATGCCATTTTTTGTTGGGCTGAGATAACTTAAGGGAAAATGTGGCCACCAAAACTGACAACTCATGCTGATCTGCTGCTCTGTGCTCGTGGTGCCATCTGTTAGCACATGTCACTATAGGTATGGAGATGTATTGTACAGCAGACTTAAGTCTATATTTCAAAATTGCTGGGAAGCAAGAGGCACACAAAGGAACTGTAATAAGTACAAAGTGTAATTAAATTTTGCTCTAAGAACTGCCATAGTCAGTTAAATCAGACCAGTTTAGATGTCATTATTTAGCCAATAGAGTAAATCTTATTTATAGAAGTCCAGGTCTGGCTCCACTTGTTTTTCTGATAAGCAGTGGTAGGCTATTGACTTTAATGTACAATGCTTATAACGGAAAGATGCATAAATAAACATGGACAAAATGAGGGCAGAAGAGCACCACTAAATTATCTCTGCAATTGTTGGTGCCCTGAGCCTGGGCAAGGGCCTAGGCTTGGGTATCAATTCCTGTTTTCATTTTCTTTTTTTAATTGATCTCACGGAGCAACCATTATCCAAACAGTGAGGGAAAGGGATGGTCTCTTTAGGAACTGCTGACGCTGCAGCTCTCTGCTGTTTCATCCAGGAGTCAGATGGCAAATGTGGAGAAGTAAGGGGTGAATTATACCCACCTGGGGAACGAAGGGGAGGATTTATTTTCCAAATTTAAGAAGATGGATTTTAAAAGTGAAGGAACTGGTGAAAGAAACTGAAGAAGTGGTATGTGACAGAATATAGGTAGAAGTGATATCCCCAGCAGATTTCCTGAGGAAGAGTCTGAAAAGCAACTGTGGGATACTGGAAAATTAAGCAGCTGCAAATGGTAATGCACTGAGCTCAGGTGTTTTGCACTGAGTTTTTGGTGGGGTCTCTGTTAAGCTCAAGTTCAGTGAGAGAGAGAGAGAGAAAAGGTTCTGGTATTTTCAAGGCTTGATCAAAACAGCAAACATGAGAAATCTTCAGAGAAATTGCTGGCGTGTGATTTTCTTACTTTACTTTCCCACACTCTGAGGGCTCAGAAGATTTGGATGATTGTCTGGATTTTTGTGGTTTCTTAATTAAGCTAAAACCTGACCTCTGAATGTTTTGGAGCTTGCCAAACACAAATTCACATGAATGAAGCAAGGAAGGGTTAAAGAGCCCAGGGAAACTTGCTTCTCAGATGCATTCAGTTAATGCAGAGTGTTTCAGACTCTTGCTGCTGGCAGCTACCACAGCTTCCAGGTAAATGTAGTTGGGAGCGGGTTCAAGGAGGACTTAGGTCACTCATGGGAAGAGGGGGGAAGCAGTGATTGCCACTGCCCTGGAAGTTGTCTCTTTTTCCAGAGTGTGTGATCAGGGTCACTTCCCAGATCTGCCGGAGTACTGTCCAAAACACTTTGTATGTGATTTTAATGGAAGGTATTTAACACCATGCATATTCTTCCTTCAAAGAAAGAGGGACTGAAAGAGAAAGAAATGTCAGGGAGCCACAGGAGAATTTTCTGCCTGTGACAGTAGCTGGCCATGTGGGACAAGTGCTGGCCTCCACCGGGGTGCTTCATGCTTTGAGCAAGGAGAGGCCAAAGCTGGAGAAATCTTTGACTTCCTGAATTGCAGATTGGCATTCAGGGTGTTTGAGCACAAACTGTGTGTGACAGCATGGGCAAAATTTCTCTGTTATCCTTGTGTTAACCTGCAGTAATTGCTTGACATCCCAAGGGTGCTGGTTCCCACCACTCATTCACCCATTGAATGGGACTGTGAGGAGTGGAATGCATGGGGATTGTGAATGCCTGGATCACCAACAGTTTCCCTGCTGGCATGTGCAGTTTAACCCAGAGCAGCCACAGATCTGTTGGTATCCAAGTAGGGCTGCTCTGGAGACAATTACCTGGTGCTTGAAGCTCAGTGAGGGTGACTCTGTGCTCTCCCAGCTGCCCGTCACACGTGGAGATAAACACTTGTGTAATGCTGGGATTCAGCTGCAAATTGTAAGTGTGGTGGGGAAAAACACTGTTGCTGTTTATGTGCAGAAAAATAGAACCTAAAGGCCACAGAATGAAATATAATTTGTTAAAAACAGGGAATAGCATTGATTAAAATGAAAGCCAGTGTTCCAGCACTTTACTGTGGAGAAGTATGTCCCCAGGTTCCCTGCACTTGCCCTGTGATTATACAATAGATTTTAAGTCTGTGATATCTACAAATCTACATCAAAATATATTCTATAGCTGTAGGAAACAGCTCTGAATTGTTAACCTTCTCTCCAGGTACTGGAGGTAACACACTGTGAGATTAGATGTATATTTTCTTCAAGATATACCACCCATTGAGGAGTCCATATTTACATCTTTTGTTGATATTTTTCATAGATTAAAAGAGTCTCTTTTCTGGTGATAATTCTGCTAAGTACTGTAATTTGCTGCCACTAATATTTGTCTGAGTCCTAGTTTGCAAAATATATTTGAAACCACTTTATAAAGTCTCATAATTGCTTCTTTGTAGAGCTGGTATAATGAGTAGTTTCTTTATCCAGCCTTTATCCTGTTAACCTTAGAGGTGAGCGACTGCTTGCTGGAGTAGTTGGGGAATGTCTTAGCACTGTTGAGCCATTTAATTTCACTACTAATTTCGTAGTGGTGACACAGAATTGGCTATGAGCAAGCTCGCAGTTATTTCAAGGGTTTTCAGTTAGCATTGAATCAGGACCTGATTCACTAAAATGAAATTGAAATAAATGCACATGTAGATGATTTTTTTTAATGCATAAATTGATCTGCATTTATGTGCCCAATCCACATTAAAACATTGACCTGCTCTTGAAGGATGGGAGCTCGGCATATAAAGCAGCTCTAGCATTGCAAATGAGAACTTGCACCACTGCGTTGGGGTTTGTTCTCTCTTCCTTCACTGTTGCTTTTGTCCCATCTATGGGGAAACTCCTTGGTTATCCAAATCTTACTCTGAGCTTCCTGGAAAATGCAGATTCATGTTTTTCAGGCAGCAATCAGTGTGCTGTGCTATTTAGCAAGTAGGGTGGCTTCCAGGCTTGCTCTTTCTGCAGGAAGGCATTCCTATTACTCTGCTGCTTGCTTTAGATGAGCAGAGCTGCCCTATGCAAAACTTGTCTTTTCTCCAAAATTGCTGGGGAGTTGTTTTTTTTCTAAAATCAAAATTTATTTTAGCCTAGAGCTGGCTTCATTTCAGGAGAGAGGTTGTTCCTTTTTGTGAATATAGCCTAAAGTGTGCATGTGCATGGAATTTTGCTATTTCCATCCTGTTGCTTTTGCTATTACTGTAACAGTTGGGTGATCTGAAAGAAGTGTGATTTGAGGGTCACTAAACATGAGAGAGGAAGCTTTCAGTTTGGCATATGAAAGTATTTATGGCACATACTTAGGAAAGTGCATGCTTTCTACCACTGTTTAATCCTAAATATGTATATAAAGAGGGTTAAAAAAAAACAGTTTATGAAACCCTGAGGATTACAGGTGCATCCAGAATTAGAGATTTAAGTAATTTATTAAATGCACCCTGCTCAAAAATCATCCCTGTAGGAAGAGGCTCACCTGCACTTTGATGTGGGCAGTAGTGACACCTGACAGTGGTCACTGCTGAAAAGGGACAGGTGGGGTGATGGAGCCACAAGACCCTGAAGTTCCCCAGTGTCCCAGTACCACAGACCCTTGGACAGTGCCCTTGGACACTGCTGAGCTTCCCCTGGGGCTGCCTTGGGATCTCTGCTTCATCCCACCACCTTCCCTTTGTGAGCTGCCAAATGCCTTTTGGTAGCTGAGCCCTGGTGCAGTCATCTACCTGGGAAACTGCCAGAGGAAATGGGCTTCATTGGGAAGCTGTGGCTGCATGGCAAGGAGGGGGCACTGGGTTACTCTGTGGGCCTGGTTTTGTCTCAGTGCATCTTGCACAGGCATCTAACTAGTGCAGCATGTTCACACCAGCAGTGTGCTGATGCCAGCCTGTCCCATGCGTGGGTATGTGCACCTGGGACACTGCAGGCATTTTGTCAGCCAGAGATCATCTCTGCTAAATACCAAGGGTGAATTTTGCACTGAAATGCAGAGTTCTGATTGTGCACTTCCTGTGATCTTGCAATGCTTCTGTCGTTAGTGACATTGTCATTTAATGTGGACATTCATTGGTCACATGTCTGGACCTGCCTGGAAAGCATTTTCAATGGCTGCACTCTCCATTCAGGTCTGTTCTCTCTTGTAGACTCTAAGCAAAGTTGATAGCATTTGAAATTTAATCAGGTTGGTATTGTGAAATTTATCTCTTATAAAATTTCAGTAGATTTTTTTTTGCACACTTTCCTGTTTAAAAGGAATTCTCAAAAGCCTGGAGTTGGAGGCACATGTCTGTCCAGGCATCACTGCAGACTGCACTTCTAGTTCTTTTAGTCTGAGTTTGATCTCTTCTGTGAAACATATCCTCAAATGTGGAACTTGCTACATCTGGCTTGTATAAAATTCATAAGTAGGAGCCTTTTCCTTCATAGCTAAGATCATGTTCTGTTAACTGTAAGAAGTAGGGAAGGACTAAAGATGGCTCATATAGAAAGACTATATAGTACTAGTAAGGCTGGTTTTCCTTAAGAGAGAATTCCTACCTTTGTGGCACTGTTTTTTTCATTACTAGGACCAAATTTATGTCAACATAAAGGTTAGGTTCCTAAACTGTAATCCAGTGTTTTGTCCACATCCAAAATTTTACTTAATATCATCCCAATCAGTAGGACCTCCATAATTCAGTTTTGCTCTACACCATAGAGTGATAATATTGCCCAGACAGACCCCAAAAGCATGCAGTACAAACCATTTTGTAATGCCTCCTCCCCACCTTTGTCAGACATTTATTTTAAACATCTGGTCTTGAAAATCAGAACCGGCACACAATCTTCTTATTGCCCCAGCCTGAAATTCCCCTCCCCTCTGACCAGTCTGTTTTCCAAAATACACTTGGTCCTTCCAAAAAGATGGTTTTATTCTTCTAAGTTTCAGATTTAAAATCTGGATGAGTGAGAGATCTGGGATGAGAGATGCATTAGCAGAACTGATTTCTCTTGTTACCAGTTCAAAAGGCTTCAGTATGCAGCACAAATGATTCATAAGTATCCATTGTTCAGAGTTCAGGATAAAGAGTTCAGAATCAAAGCTCTGCTTTAATGTGCGCTCATGCATTTCTTTTTTCAGTAAGAGCATTCTCTTCATATATATAGCAAATGAAATTCAAACTTGTTTAAGCTGCAGTTCTGGTAAATTGCTCTGCCTCTGAAGTTAGCTTAGAATATCATGAGGGTTATAGAAACCGTTACAGATTTTGCTAGTATTGCAGAAACTTAGTGCTTAGTTATAATCAAGGAAGAACTGTTTAATAAATAGAACAGGAAAACAAGCGATCACCTCGTGTTTTTCCTGGGTTTGGACTTCATGTCAGCCCTGCTGGCAGATCCTGAGAGCACAGCCACACAGGATTTGGGCTGTTGGTGTTTTCCTTACTGGCCTTTTCCAAGGGGAGGGTCAGCAAAGGCTTCTCCTTTACGGGGAAATTTTTGCATGGGAATGCAGGGTGACAGTCAGAGGGCAGTGATTAAGAGATGATCTGACGTCTAGATATTTGTCCAAATGTTTGTCATCGAGTAAACTGTGCCCAACATTGCTTCTTTCAGAGCCTGCTTTATCTTCCATTTTAATGTTTCATAGATCTGAGGTGCTGTCACTGCTGCAGTACTGTGTTTTCTCCTGGCATCTTGTATCATGGCTGAGCATACTGAATGGGCTCTCTAAAACCTTTCTTATCAATGGAGTACAACAAGCCCAATGCAATCATCCTTTCAATTATCTTCTTCATCTCAAGTGTCACCAGATAAGTGCTGGCATAGTATTCTTGGAACATTTCTGATATTGTTCCTTGTTTTTTTGGCTATAAATGTATGAATATGGGATAAAGATTTAGATATCTCATGTTTTACTCTCATTATGCAGAGACAAAACTACGCTTATCTCCTAAAAGATTCTTTTTTCCCCATCTCTTCAGTCTGAACACTCTTTGGGGCCTGGGTGATGATTAGAATACTGGGCTAACTCTCATGTTGCAGTGGGAGTCGTGCTCTCTGGGATCAGGGGAACAGCCAGAGAGTCTGTTCTGTGTTGTGCAGCTCTGAAATCAGCTTGATGTGGAGGTGACCTTGCAGTGGGTTACAGGACAGGACTCCCCCGACGGGCCTTTGTACATTACCAGTCCTGAGTAAGTGGCTCAGGCTCTGCTTGCTCAGGCCTGGAGAGGCTTTTTGAGAGTTCAGTGCTGTCAGAGGGAGGGGAAAGAAGGCTTTACTTTGTTTACCTCAATTTATTTTTACCTGAAAAATGAAACTTAATTCCCTTAAACCACAGGTCTTTCTGAACTCTTTATGTTCAGGAGACACTTGTGAACAGACTGACAAAATAGGTTTCCTCTGTGCTCTGGAGATTCTCTAGCTCAAGTTCATTTTGAGGTGTATAAGAGGCGTTCCTTTGCGTGCCCCATGTGCTTTGTGCCGTGCAGGTGGTGATTTCCTCTGAGCTGTGTGTTGGTATCTCTGCCTGGGCACATAATTTTGTTCTGGTGCCACCAGAGAGATGTCCTTGTCACAGTGGAGAAGGACAGAAGGGGATTGCAGTCCCTCCTGTGCTGAACTATGGCTGTTGGAGGGTGCAGTGCATTTGGTGCTGCATGGAAGCTCTTGGGCTGCCTGAACGTGGCCTTGGCCTCCTGTGTGGAGGCTGAAGGAGCAGGAGGAGATGGCAGCTGGTGGTGGGTTCAGCTGCAGGATCAGTAGACAGTTCATGGATGGGTTGTTAAAGAGATAAGACGGCAGTCTAGGATCTGCATGTCTGTGAAAAAGGCATCCATGGGGTTTAGCACTTTTCCTGCATGACCTCCCTAACCTAAGAAGTTGTATAAAGTTTCAGGATCTTTGTGACAAGAGCAGTTTCTGTTACTAAACACCAGCACTCGCAACTGTGAGTCAGGCTCCCCACAAATATGATGTTGGCTTATGAAGCAGGTTTTTTATTTTAAAGTGATTTTTGTTCATTGCTTTGTCACTTGGAGACCATTCGATTATTTTGGCAATATTCTTGAAGTTGTCTCTACAATTAGGAGAGCTCAAAACACTTTTAAATTTAAGGAATTAATTGTGGTGTAATTATGAAGAGCTTTAGGAATAACACCAAATATAGCAATATGTGTGAATCCTGAGGACTGGCAAATAGGAGATTAGTGTTGGAACAAGAGAGGAATGTAGGCTTTGGTTCAAAGAGTTATTTTAAAGGAAAATTACTGAAAATAAAGTGTGATGAAAACCAATGATTCTGTGAAGGACAAAACCCGTCCATTGTGGTCCAGACGTGCTTTCGTGTTAACCATTACAAAGTTGTGGGGGTGCAGCACTGGTGACAGCAAACCCAGGCAAGTAAGAGAGCAGATACAACTTCAATCTCTTCATTAAAAAATGTTTCATGGTTGCATACAGCCACAAAAAATACATTTTCATGCTTATAGCTTTCAAGCATTTTTGAAAGTCACACAATTGTTTTGCTGATTTAAGTTCTAAATTGATGGAAATACAATGGGAAAGAGGGAAGGGGCAACCTGGCAGCAGAGGAGCCAGACTTTTCAAGGAAACATTGAAATATTGCATTGATTGCTGTGAAAATTCATTTCCATTCCACCTCATTTCTTCATTAAGCGTGTTAAAGCAGTTCTTTCTTGGGTTAGTTTCTGCAGCACTCTCATTCTGACTTCAGGGGCATTGGTTTTAAGGACATGGGACAATTTGCATGAAGTTATGCTCCTCCACTGAAAGCTCAGTTGCTCCAGATTGGTGCTGATGGAAAAGGCATTTTGGGCTACTGAGTTACATCAACCTTGTATGAATGTAGTGACTTCACACATCATTTAGTAAGAACTGCAACAGGTAAGTGTTTTTTATCTTGCAAATAAGTGACCTGAAATACTGAGTTCTGGGTTGTGATTTAGGAGTTGCAAGCACTTCCTTTATGAGGTGGATTTTGAATGAGCTTAGTTTCCATTTGGAGATCCAAGAAATACAATAAACTCTGACACTCAGAAGTGACTTGCACCAAGTCCTGGGCAGGAACCACAACAACCCTCAATTCCTCTTCCTTAGACAAAGTCTTGTTGACTTTGGTTTGTAAATGTTTTCTTGAAGGAACAGAGTTAAATTTGCCTTTTTGCCCAGATGTCAAAAGTTTTGCAGCAAATATTGGAAAGCCAGAAAGCATTACTTAAAAACCTTGTTCTCTGCTGTTAGATGTGTCTGTCTAGTTTATGGATAGGTCTTGGTCTAAAAAAACACTTTAAACTGAACTAGGGTCTGACTTTTGGCACATCGATCTTACCAGATCTTACCAGACACTTTTGGTTTAATGTAGATATGACACCACCTGGAAAAATCATAACAAAAATAGATTGCAGTTTATTGTCATTTCCTAAAAGACATTTGTATTTGAACAAAACAGAGTAAGCAATTAAGGTGAGATATACCTTCTTCTGGTTTGCTGCCATGGCATGTTTTGAGTCCCCTGTTGTCATGTCTGTTGTATTCAGGCATTTCCTAATTTCTTAAGCATCTCAGCACAGCACTGAGCAATTGCTGTCTCATGGTGGGTGAACTAAAAATCAAGGATCAAATTGCAAGATCAGAAATACTATGTCATGTAACTAATTCCTGGGGAAATTCAGGAAACTAAGTCTTGCAATCCCTATAGCAATTTTACTTCTCATCACCCCCTTTTTTCACCCTAAAATGCTTGAGCAGTAAATGCACAGTTGAACACTCTGGTATTTCCTTGCTTGGCAATGCCAATACATCGCCCAGATAGCAAATGGCAGTGTGTTGGTGGCCAGAATTAAAATCTGATGTGACAGTCATGTAGGAATGTGACCACTTAAAGAAATGCAGGCACTGCTGCCTATGATAGCTTTGAGACTGGGAACTTGCATTCAAATCTCTACTCTGCCATGGTTGTTTGGTTTGGGTTTTTTATTTTTCTTTTTCTCAATGGGAAAACCAAAACCTGTATGTTGCTCTGCAGTTCTGGTAAATAATTTGTTAAATTGCCATCCCTGTGAGAGGTTAATGAGAATTCAGGTTTTAATAAGTGCAAAGTGTTTGAAATAATCCTCCTCAGAAGAAGTGCTTGCCCAAACTTCTTGAAGGTGTGGCTAGGGCCTTGCAGAAGCACTTCCAGAGGAACTGGTCTCTTACATTACACAGTGACAGAGCCAGCTGGGAAATTGAGTGATCCATTCAGTGTGGGGACACAGTTCATCCTCTGCTGTCTAGCTCCTCTGGCTTTTTCCTGCTCTGGAGCCATTTGCAGCCTCTATGGGGGCTTGTGTTCCTGCCAGCCAAGGAGGGGAGGGTGCTTGCCCATCTCTGAGCCAGGGTGTGCTCTCCTGTCCCTCTTCCCTCTGTATGGCACAGGTAGCATTTTTATAGCAGGTGGAAAGGCTTAAAGTTACTGAGCCAATGATCAGCATCTGAGAAAGTGCTTAACCAAAGTGTGTTTTCTTTGATTGTCTTGTGTTCTTTAATAAATTTCATTAATTAATGAAACTGACTCCTCTGTGCGGTACATTGGAAGAATTGCTATTCTACCTTGCTGTATAATCATTATCACCACTAATGAGTGTGTTATTCTGTTACCAATATTAGTCTAACAAAAGAAACAAATACCTGGCCTGTGCTGTGATGCAGGAGTCAGTAGGTTAAATGCTCACTCTGTGAATTGTGACAAACAATCTAGCCACCACAGCCAGAGCATGGCTGGGGGGCTGCTTTCAGAGACCCTTGACATGTGTGGGCGTACAATGCACGATCAGTCCTTGCTGGTTGTGTGATGCTGCTTTTGTGAATGGTCCTTCTTCCTTGGCTTTTGGAATCAGCACCTCCCTGAGGATAAAATGCAGAGCAAATCAGTTAGGCACAGTGGAAGATGGGGCATTTTTATACTTTGCCTTTTCATTTAGATTTGATTCCTTAGAAAAGCTGCTTAAATGGTGTTACAACTGCTTTGATACGGACTCTTAATTATGAAAAGGTAGCACCAGTAAATAGTGTTAGGTGACAAGAGCGCGGAGGGGAGAGGCAATGGCAGCCTTGGCTATCAATATGTCAAAAGGATGAGTCCAGAAAGACACACTCAGTGTTACAAATTTCTTGTGAAGCCCATGGCAAAGCTATTTTAGCAGCTCTCCAGAAAGGGATGTATGTCAGTCTTATTGGAGCTCCTTGAGGGAATAGATTTAGCACACAGAGGGGAGGAGAGGCTGAAGTGAAGCATCTGTCATTTTCTTCCACTGTTTATGATCCCTTAAAATAAAGATGAAAATTAAAGGAATGTGTTTCTCTCATATCAAGAGATCTTATGCTCTTCTTTAACTGGCCTCATGTGGAAGATTTTGGCTGGCTTAGCTGGTTGTAATTTTTGTGGTGTGCAGCTCTCGTTGGCTTCCCCTGTACCAAACACACACGAGCTATTCCTTTGCTGTGGGTGGTACGGAGCAGACAGCTGTGCGTGTGTTGCACTGAATTTAATGTGCATCATGGTAACAGAGGAATCAGCCTGAGAGGAGACTTCTTCTGAGATGCTGTTGGCTTTGGATTTATATTCTTTATTAGCTATTGGAGCGTTTTCATTATTGCGGCTATTGGTTAGACCCCCTCTAACTCCAGCAAAACCAAGAGACACCGAGTTGCAACACTTGCAATATGCAGTGTGCACACACAACCTGGATCAACCTAATTTCAGCACAGCAAACACAAAACAAAAGCTGTATATGACTTCTTAGCCTTTGTGCACATCTGCATTATTATAAATGCTAATATAATTCTGCAATGATAAATAATTAAACAATTATGGTCATGAATCAATAAGTTTAGCACATTTTTTCATCAGCAAATTGTACTGTATAAACAAGAAATATAAATTACCAAGTCTAATTTTCAGTGAAAATTGTAAGCATTTTATATCTAATAATTAAAAAAGTATTAGAATTCAGTGTAAGATGCTTAGAACTTTAAAATTTTCTGGTTTTAACCAAACACCATTAAATTGTCGTGTTTTATGTTTCTGAATCTGATTAACATTTTGAGATCTGACTTTTGCAATCATTCTCTTTGTTTTCCTCTGCTAAAACCCCCTCACTCAACCTCTGGTTTCTCCTAAACACAGTTTATCAGCTTGAATCCAGCTTTGGTTGACCTCATTATGTTGCCTTTAAGAAAATACAACGTTTAAAGAAAAACATTCAAGTACCTTTCTTCTAAGATTTTGAAAGATCTAGCTATTTTTATCATGCACTAAGCACTTTGCTGCATAAGGTGCAATATGGAGGCAGGGAGAAGAGGAAGCTTTTACAACTCTATTTGCATTCAATCAGGGTTGCAGGGTTACCTGTAATCTTTCCCACTCTCAGATCCTTGGCACTTGTAAAGAATCTACCACCCCAAACTCTGGCATCTAGCTATATAATTTAAAAATAATCTTGTGTGCAAAATAGTGTATTTTCAGGGGAAAAAAAAAAAAAGCTGTGTTTGATATTTTTTTAGAAGTTGTGTATGTTTTATGTTTCCTATGCTGAAGATCTTGTGTGAACTAAGGATTTGCCATGAAGGAAGTAACTGCAGAATAGCTGTTCCTGCCTGCTGCTCCATGGTTGTACTTTTTCCCAGGGAAATGCTTGATCTGCTTCTACTGTGTCTTGCACTGTAGACAAAAACCCTGTTTAGACTTGGCCAGGGCATGTTAGATCAGGAAATTGGAAAAACCAGCACTTTCAGGATGGCGCTTGGCATTGCAGCACCAGGTCTGAGGGGCACACGTTGGCACCACGTGCCCATCCCTGTGGTGACGAGGGATCTCTGGGACCCAGAGCTCTGAGCTGACCTGCAGGGTGGGCACCAAAACAAGGGCTCATCCTCCTGGTGACAGTCTAAGGCACAGCTGGTGGGGCTGGCTGGTTGGAGACATTGGAGTTTTGCTGCATCACTGTGCTGGAAAAGCTTCTCCTCGTGGGAAAAATTCAGTGAGCCAATAAACTACTATTTATCTGTCTCCCATGTGTGTGGTGGTGTGAACGACTCACAGCAGTCATCCTTCGTGGTGGCCCCATCTGCCATTCCCCCACAAATAATCCAAAAGAACCTGCAAAATGATGGATAGGATGTGAAGAAGGTGACAGTAACCTTCAGGAAATAGGAGAAAGCAGGAAGGGGATTTGATACAGTACAGCAGCTGCTGTGACCTGTGGAAGGCAGCTTCACCAGGCCTGGCAGTGTCCTGGGGTCTAAGATGAGTGTGTCTGGCTTCATGTGGAAGCTGGTAGTGTTGGAGGAGAGACTCCATCCACTGAAGTGTTAAAGTTTATTTGCAGGTTTTTTTTTTTTTTACTGACTAGAAGCCTCAGGAATCTCTACCAAGCTGGGAGATCAAGGACTCTTCTTAGTTTTACAGCTCACTGGCAAGCAATTAGTTATTTGTATTACAGAGAAGCCTCACAAAGATAGTATGTTTAGAAATGTAAGCAAGTATTTGCCTTCGGGGGGGAAAAGAAGAAAAAAATATTTTCTTCACCTTCTTGTCTTTATCTCCCTTTTTGTTTACCCTGTCTTCCTCCTTTTGATGAATAAGAGAAAGAAAACTACATATGGAGTCTGAAGATCTATACTTTGAGTTTCTTCCTCATGCTGCTGCATCTGCTCCTCTTCTCCTTGCTTTCCCAGTGTGCTGTGTTTCCTTTTGTGGGTGTAAGTGTCTTTGCCTCTGATGCCAATGTCACTCTTCTTGTGGCAACCAGATTTTGTTTTACTGTGTGGCTCTTAGCAACATGTTTCCTGCATTCTGCTCACTCTGTTGTGGAGTTCACACTTTGAGAGTCTAGAGATATAGATTGCTCTGCTTTCACATATATGCTTCTGTCAAAACAATTAATGTTGAGTCTTGGAACGTGTTCCTTTTCCTCGTGCAGAGTTACTGGGTTTGGGTTTCACCCTGAAGCAAGTCTGCATTGACCATCCCTGACCTCAGTGAATCCCATACATCCCCTATTCGCAAAACTGTGTACAGAAAATTTTATACATCCACTTACTGGACTCTTTTTTTAGGTGACTGAAAATGGTATATTAATTTTCAAGTTACAGAACGTGTATTTAAAAGTGCCAATGTTATAAAAGCCTTAGCATTTAAGTGGTGGGGCTAAGCTAGAAAATTCTCATTTTCCTCTATGAAAAAATTAGTAGAACCTGTGGAGAAGTAGTAATGCAAGCATACATTTAACATATTTCGTTATTCTTAATGTATCTACATTTAAAACACTCAGATTCCACCTATGAAACTGGATTACAAGATGCACAGCAGATTTAAAAATATTTTAGAGATGTTGTTTTCATGCTTCAAGTCCTTGAAAAGCCAAATACATTCACTTCTGAAACGAAATCTTGGGTTTCACTGTTACAAAAAAAAAAAAGAAAGAAAAATGTTTAATAGCACATATGGCATAATTTCATGTGACATCTGTTTTGTAACAAACAATATTTAGCTCACTTATTTGCTGAATGATACAGTACATGCTGCAAACAAAAAGTCCAATGAACAGTTTTACATAGTTTGTAATATATCAATGTTTATCGCAAAAGAATGCAAAACTTAAACATTTAAGCATGTTATTGATTGTAATATGCAAAACATCGATTACTGCATGCTGCCAATGCAAAAAAAAAAGTCTACAGCATGCCTTATGGGGTATGAAAATTAGGTGGATTTCTGAAAGAATAACTGTTGTCCTATCACTGGTGACATTTAGGCTTATGCCCCCTCCACCTAATTTGTGTCATCTTCCAGGAGACAGCTGTCAATATATTTGGGATGGTTTAGCTCATAACAGCAGAAATGGTGAGAGCCTATTGGCTTAATTGCAGGGAGTGATTGATTCTAATGGAAACAACATTTAGAAACTCAAAATGCACTTTCTGTTGGCAGATCTAATAGAATATCATAATGAATTGGAGCATCAGGCATATAGTGTACTTTCTGTAAGGCCTGAAAAGGACAGTCATGGGGTTTTATGTTGGTTTTAAAATTTGATTTTATTGTTTAAATTATTTGTTTAAATAATAAAACCAAGCCATCATAGAGACATCTTTGGCCAGAAACCAGAGCATCAGAATGATGCTGAAACCACACACGGATACAGCAAGTGTCAAAGGAAGAACTGTGCTCAGGTAAATTGGCTGAAGGCACTGAAATAAACATTAGCAACTGCAGTGCTGTGAAATGGCATGAGATTTCTGGGGCTGTGCCTGGTGCCAGGATCCACTTTGGAAGGATGTGCTGAAAGCAAACCCTGCTGTGGGGACTCACAGGGTGCTGAGCACCTGCATGGAGGATTTCAGCCTTCTCTCCCATGAGCCCCAAAGACTTTCTGGAAGCACAAGGGCTTTTGCAGACCATGGCCTCTGCTGGGCTGAAGTGCCCTGAGCCAGGACTGGTGGGTGCCTGGGCTTGCAGCAGATCAAGGTCTCTGCCTCTGGGGTGCTCCTCCACACCTCTGTGTGTGGCCAAACCATTTTGGGGAGCCCCCGTGATGGTTTGCCTGGAGGCACGGGCAGGAAGCTTGTCTGGGGGAGCTGCTCTGGTGTTGCAGGACGTGACCCTGCCTGGACAGGACAGCCTGTGCCTGCTCCCCTTTCCCTGGGGTAGCAGCGAAAGCTCCAGAGCAGTTGCTCTACGTTAACTCTCTTGTCTTCTGGCAGTTTTGCACAAAAACCTCTTGTCTTTATAGGCTCAGTCAAACTGTAAGTGCATCTGTCTCTAGTCCAGGGTTTCTCTTAGACCCTTTCTCTCTTGAAAACACTTTATATGAATCCTGTTATTTTCCTCTTCCTGTTGTAATTTCTCAGAGACATTTTACTCTTTCCTGAGTATCTGTATGGAAAGTCAGGATTACAAAATCTTCTGCTTCACTGAAAACGCTGTGCTATTTGGCCAGAAGCTGCTGACATAGTTTTATCTTTTCTTTTTCTACTCTAAGGTCCAGAAAAGTGTAGGTTCTAGGGGGATTAAGATGTGGTTACAGATTAAATGTTTTTCCCCCCCTTTCCATAATTAGAAAGGTATGAAGAATCGGATGCAAGATTGAACAGTGTAAATCCTTCAAAATTAAAAACATTTCAGAACTGGAATAAATATTAATACATTGGATGCATAATGAAATGCTGTAGATATGTAAGGGGAAAAGCAAGCGGGAAAGAAGGGAAGATTTTTATAGACCTTAATTACAGCAGGGTTGTTAGTAACTTTACTGAATTGTAAATGTAAAAGATTCGGATGGCCCGAGTAAAACCACATATTTAAGCCTTCTAAATGAACATTTCTGTTTTTTTGAGTAATTTGTACCATCTGTGTCAAAATTCTGAGCCTAAGAAGAAAAAGCAGTGGAACAAATGTTGGTTCCATAAAACAGTCCTAGTTCATTGTTGAAATTGTCACACATTAACATTGCAGGCCATCTGGGTAGACAAAAGACTCTAACCAGATTGCTAAGATGATTTTATTGGTCTGGTATTAATCAGAATGTGGCATAATATTTAAGCAGAAAAAATGATGAGGTGAAGTGGAGTGCCTTTAACTATCCTAACTGTATGATAGTTGCACAATAATCGTACTCCACCATGGAGCACTGTGTTTCTAAGCAGAGATCCTAATTCTGAAATGTAAATAACAAGCTATGTGATATTTCCAATTTATAGTTTAAAATAAAATATGAAACTTAAAAAAAGTAATGACTGTTGGCATATTGCAATGTGGAGATTTAAAGGCCACAGCATGGTTGTATTAAATTGCGGTATACCCGCAATCATGTTGGAATTAACTTTAATTTCTTTTTGTAACATTGTAAATCAGATTACACTTCATCTCAAAGAATCCAGAACGCGTGATTTACAACTGATTTTCTACATTTTGAATCTCTACACAATGCAGCAGCTTGCTTTCTCCCCAGGATCTAGAGATGGCGGGTATGTATGTGCATGTATGTGTGTGTTACGTTTGCTCTCAAAAATCTTCATGTGTTTTCTCACCTTTCACAGAAAATTGCAAAAGTCTCACTTTTCATTATTCTCCATGATCTTGCCCCTCATTCTAGTTTCCCCCTATGGTTCTCAAAAAGACAGTGGGTGTTTTTGTGCACATTGCCCCACTTTACTTTCCCTTTGAAACCCTGTCTGCTCTCCTGTGCTGAATCTGACCTCAGCAGTGCCTCTGAGCACACTGAGACACCTCCAAGCACTATGGGAAACCTTATCCTGGGAACATTTCACACTTCCTGTGATGTGTTTGCTGTGAAAGCTGCCCTTCTGAGTGAGGCAGTTGGTGGAGAGCCTTATGGAGCTGCAGGCAGGGCTCCCTCCAAAGCTGCCTCGTGCGGAGACCAAGCGTCTGCAAGGTGGGCAGGGGTCTCCACCATCAGGGGCAGGTGTAGACATGCCCTGTCTCTTGCTGAAGGAGCCTGGGCAGTGGGGATGGTCCCTACCTGCAGCAGACATTGCTGCCCTGGTCCCACTCTGATCCCAGGGCTGGGAGAGCCCAGCTGCACCTCTGTGCTGCCCTCAGTGCCTGCATGGCCAGCGCTGCCTGAATGCACGGCTCCGCTGCCAGCTGGGATTCATACAGAGCCCAGAGAGTTTCCTATTTGTAAAATATTTCTGCTCCTGATTATTATATAGAGTGCATTCTGTGGAAGCAGCTGTAGCACACTCCTGTGCCATTTTTTTCCCAAAGTAATAGTACAATAGTATTGGGGTAATTAAACAGGGCATCTGATTCAGTTAAATAGCACAGATGCCAAATTAATTTAGGATATTTTTGCTTTTCAACTTCTGTTTTAAGTTATTAATCTGAGAGCAAGGTGAAATGGGAGGAACAAAGAAAATGTGAGAAAGGGATGGAGACTGAAGGAGTGGAGTCAAAAGCAGGATTATATAGCAGGAGAAAAATGAGGGTGATGGCCATCAGACAGACTGAAACATGAGGTGGAAGGCAACCAATATTTGGACCAAGAAGTTGTATACCATGGCCAGCATTCACACAGTGAAAAGTTCTCTGGCTCGTGGCAGGGCTGTGAGGCAGAGGAGAGCTGTTCATGGTCCGAGGGGTCTGCCCAGGGCCACGCTTTGTGCCAAACCTCTCTCCTTGGGAAAGATCTGGAACTGAGCAAAACCAGCTGAGCCCTCTAAGCTCTGTGAGCTGAGTTCATTGCCTGGGCAGCAGCAGACCCTTAGGAGAGGTCCTGGTTAATGTCTTAATGTTTTCTCTTTGAATTACTCATTGCTCAGGCTTCACAGTGTTTGGGAGATGGGTGGCCCAAAGGCACATACAATGTCCTTGACTCTGGCTGACCATGGTCCTCTGGAAATATCTCTCATGGGAAAATGTTTGTTTGTGACAGACCTATAGAGTGTTTGTCTGGAGATGAGGTGATCTTAAGTTAATATTTCTAAGCATGAATACTTTGGGTAATCATGTTGCTTGATGCTCTGGTGATATGCTGCTTGGCATCAATTTTAAAGGGGATTTTCCAACTTTATCAGCAGGTTTGGTTTTTTTTTTCCCACTTAGTTCTCATTAATCTTCATTTGAATGTTTAGAAATGCTAAATACTGGTGTTAAAAGATGACTGAAATCTTTGCTATTTGATTAAAGGTTTTTCATGGTTTTGCCTACTGAATAAAAAAAATCAGCCATTGCTGGGGAATTATACAGTATAGTGCAAAGTATGCCTAATTAAACAAAGCATTTGGTATTGTCAGCCTCACAGTGCTGGCCTGGTGCTTGATGACAGACAGCAATGGTGAGAAAATGTCACCACAGCCACACCAGTGTTGCGCTATCAGTCACATATGAGTGAAATGTGGATTAAAATGCTATTAACATAGCCAATTAAACATAGGCAGAAACAAACCAGTTAAATCAATAATGCTGCTGTGTCACAGTGCTGGTGCTTTGCTGTGGCTCACTTTGCCAGTCTGAGGACTGCCCAGAACAGCAAACATGAAGCCAAGATGTTTTGGATGTCAGCGGTGATATTTGCCCAGAACAATGGCTAACCACACCTTCCCAGCATAAACTCAGCAAAGCCATACTGGGGGTTAAAAATTACTTTCTTTCCTAAATAAAAAATTGATAGATTTTTATCTCCTTCTCTCAGAATTCATTTTTTCCTGTTGTTATTGACATATATTCTATGTCTCATGGACTTGGTGTTTCTGTAGATGCTGTAATTGCTCCTTGTGGCTGAGATGTGAGTTTGGACAAGGCCAGCAAAAAGCATGAGCCATCTGAAAGGCAGATTTCATCAGGCACAACTAGGTTAGCAGCAAAATAATCAGAGATATTTGCTATTTCACAGCTGAATGCAAACTGTTCCTAGGTCTTGCTCATGGCTGCCATGTCCAGCACACCCATTTCATGCTTTCTCATTTTTTTTCTATGAATACTGACCTTGGTTTTAAGCATGCATTTCTCCATCTGAGAAATGACAAAGATCCCTATCTTCTGGACCTTTATTTTAAATGTCTGTTAGTCCATTTTGTGGTATTTCAATGTCATCTCTGTACTAGTTCTTCAGCTTTAGATCAATATAAACTTGTTTATTTTTCTGTTAAATGTAGACTCTAAACTCCATGTAAGTGTTCTTGTCTGGACTATGAGAGCAACCCTGGAATGAGAAGGTTGGAAATGCTTTGAATTTTCCAGGTGTTAAATCTAATTTCTCTTCCTGGTCAACTGGCTTAATCCTTTAGTCTTAAAGGATTAAATACTACCTATAGTAGATCTCATCCTGATGTCAAAAGATTTCTCTGGATGGCTGGTATCCTAAAGCCCAAAGGCAGTAAAATAATTCCTCTGCAAAAAGTCAGCAATGCTTTATTGAAACCTCCATTTGAACAAGGAGGTGAAGCATCACTGCTCTATTTATCTCTTAAGACCACCTTCTTAATAGCTCTAGGCTTGACAATAAGAGGGCACTGGATGTTTTCAGTTGGAGATTTTTCATAAGAACAAAGAAGTGATGAGATTTCCTCTTGATTCCTCATCTGAATCCATTTTAAAATACAGAATGCAAAATAATATCTCTAGTTTATTTTTTCAGTAGTGATTAAAAGAAATGATTCTTTAAACAACAAAGGGAAAAACATTCATTCTTTTTTTTTTAACAGCAAACAAACATATTGGGGGAGTGTCTTCAAAGGACTACTTTTTGTGGCGTATAAGAAACCTATTAGGAAGGTCACTTTGATAATATGTTGGATTTTGTCCAATTAGTGCCCTTCAAATGCATCTTGATGGAAAACAATGAGGTAAAAAACCCCAAAATCCCTGTTTCCGGGTGGGCAGGTGGTTAATGGTGGCCTGTGCAATAAGAATAGCACAATGATTCTAAACAAACTTGCCCTGTTTTCAGGAGCTCTTTTACCACTGTGGTGGCCTGGTAGATGTTCTGATGTCATGTGAGCTACTGTGTTCCCAGCCAGTGTAAGGCATGGGTATTCAAACTGCTTCACTCCTTTGGAGAGTAGTTAGGATGAGTTCATGGCTGACTGCTCTGTTGGGACTGAGCTTCTGGCAGTGAATAAAAATAAAACTAAAAAAAAAAAGCAATGCAGCATTTGAGTACTAAAGACAGTCCCAAAGGTTAACAGCCTCACTGGTAAGGTGCTTTCTATACTTTGTGGTGCTGCAGGTTGGGTGAAGTCCCTCCTCAGACGTCTGCGGTGTGTTGAGAGTGTGTTGCAGGTGGACCACAACTTGGACCTGCATCTCTTCTCTTCCTGATTCTTCATTTGGATGCTGCAGGATCAGGCTCTACCAATTAGAAAATGAATGAAGAGCCTGATTAGAGCTTTAAATGGGATTCTTGAGACTTTTGTTTGTACCTGAGGCAGTATGTATGCTGAAATTAAACAGCAACCACTTTTGGCATGCTTCCTCTGCTCATATAATCTCTCTAGCAGGCTGTGTTTTTCTTACTGTAAATCTCTCTCTTATATATGTATTTATTTATTTATATTCTGAAACATCACGTGTATGTGCAGTCCTGGGGAGTAATCATGGCCATGTTCAGCCCAGGGAAGCCCCACCAAGGCATGGAGGGGTTTTGATCTTGCTGCCTGCCCTGCTTCTGCCCAATTTTGGCTACTGCTGCTGTGGCTTGGGGCATTTCTGAGGGCTTACTGACCTACTTGTGAGTTCTGTGGGCCATTCTGGGTGTGATCCATGGCCACGGGAAGTCCTGGTGAGATCCTCTCTTACCTTCTCTTGGTGTGCAGCCCCAGTGCTTCTGAGGAGCCCATCTGCACTACCTGGTGGCCCAGCTGCTGGCTTGGGCCATGCTCCTCCTCTCTTTCCAAACAAGCCCTCCCCAGATCCTGAAAGGACACCCTTTAAATATCATGGGTGATTTGCACTCTTTTAAGCAACCTTTTTTATAGTTATAGTCATGGTGATATGAGGATATTTGTCTTGCACTAGAGAAGTCAGGAAAAAGAATAAAATGAGGGCAAAGAGGACAAGAGAGAAAAAGTGAGAAGAGTGTTTTGGAGGCTGGCACTGACTGAGGAGGGAGAAGGCTGCTGGAAACCCACGGTATGCACTAGGAGATGCAAGAGGGGAGAGGTTCTGACTGGAAGCAAAACAGAGGTTAGAAATAGCTGCTGAGCACTGTGGTGTGTTTTCCTGGGAGGCTGAAACCTGCCCATGGAATGTTTCAGCTCAGAGGGAATGCAAACATTTTCCTGGGTTTTGCCTCTGGGCTGCATGCTTCAGTCTTTGTGGACAATTTTTAGTGTTGGGTGGTGGCAGAGCAGTCTCTGTTGGGCTGTTGAGACCACTGGGAAATGCAAGCCATTTCAGCTTTAAGTGTATTCTTTTTCCTTTTTTATCCCCCTGCCCTTTATTTCCCTATAGACTGTCTAACACTAAATTCAGCTTTTGCATGTGGTTATTACTTCATGACAAGGCATGATGAACTACTTAGGAATTTCTGTAAGTTTAAAATTATCTTTACACTGGCCCCTGTTAAGATTTCTGACAATTGCCGTTAATCTTTAGGCTGGGGAAAAAGGCTTCTTCCTCACCATATGGACTAGACCAGATTTATCTGCTGCCTGTTGTCCTTCATGGGACATGAGGCACATTCTGTTGAGTGATGGATCATGTCTGGATGTCTGGATGTGTCGTAGCAAGAGCACGTTGGCATGGACACACAGGTGACAAAGTCCTGTGCACTTACATTTAGTCAATGTGCCTGTGCCGTGTTTTCCTCTTTTACTTCCCCTCCTGAGCTTGGAGTGCATTTCACTGCCCTGTTTCACTGGCTCCAGGATCATCTCTGCGCTGGAGATCAGCTGCTTGTGCAATGTGCTCGGTGAAGTCTCCTATTTCCCAACTGCAAATCGGTGCAAATGTGTGCCATTAAAGCTGTGATTGTCTCCAGACCAAGGCTGTGCTCCCAAACCCCCCGTGCACTATTGAGGGCTGGGGTTTTTGTTCTTTGATACTTGTGTTTTGTAAGAGCTTCCTGGCAACGCCAGCAGTGCAAAGTAATTTTTGTTAATTTATTTTTAATAAAGAAGGTGACCAAAGAGGGAGAACTCTGAGCTTTGTTTTTTCATGGATACATCAGTATTTGAATGTGTGGAAATATTTCCAGAGTGTGGTCTGCTCCCTGATCAGTTCCTTTAAACCAGAAATCCAGAGCTATGTTACTAAGAGCATGTGATCAAGGGGCTTGTACCAAGGTTGCTGTTATTGTGAGTGGCAACTTTTATTTAAATCCACATGTGAAACACAGCTCTTGAAATGATCACACAGTCCTGTTCTCTAGGGTCAGGAGGTGAACAGGGTGTTGTGTTCCCCAACAGAGAACATTAATGGTTGCTTAAGTGGGATCAAAATGTGTGACGAATTTTATATGCAGCTTGTAAATGAAAAAAAAAAATATCATCTTTCCCTTTCAAAATTGTGGTGTCTAGCATTGAAAATCAATTCAGATATTTATGTCCTGTAGCAGTTGATTTCTAAGCAATTAGAGGAAAACACAAGTATTTGCAAGTTTTGTGTTTTTTTCAGTTGTGTTTGCTTCTTGGATAATTTTATCCATGAAGACTCCTTTACCACTCTGTCTTGTCGACTCAGCTGAGTTAAAATTAAAGCATAAAATGAAATGTTTATTTAATCATGACGATGTTCTTAAAAACTTGAGTGTTTTCTTCTGCCACTAAAAAAGTGCCTTCAAAACTTCCTGAACTTCTTAAAATGCATCCTCAACACTGATAATTAATGAAGATATACTAAGTAATAAAGCAGCATTTCATCTGTATTTGAATAATTAGAAATTTAAACTAAATTCTCCTAGTGTGTCGAATATGCTTAACTTTATGATAAAAAACCCCCAAACCAAACCAAACTGATAAAATGATCAGATCTTTTGCACAAGAGCATTTCTACCTGATTTAAATTCCAAGAAGTAAACAGTTTTAACTATAATATATATTTTTTTGAGATGAATAAAATCTATTCAGTGTTCAATTGAAGACTTTTATACTGAAAGTATAAAAGAATGTTAATGAGAAGGAAAACTGATTCCAACAGTGGGATTCATAGGGCTTGGTTAATTACTCAAATTGTAATTCATTCAGGTCCTCTGCCCAGGTTTCATTCTCCTTCTTGATTCTGCAGACTAGCATCCCTTCACTTCAGCAAAGCAAGGACTGAACAATGCCAATGATTTCAGGCTGTTCCCTGGTACGAGAAACTTGGTCAGATAAGAATGTACTTGACTCTAGATTCTGAACCAGGCTCTTAATATATACAATTCTTCATACCATGTCTGAGGACCACTGGCCATGGCAAAGCAAATGAAGTGTTAATTATCCAGAAAGAGCTTAGTTCTGCCCAGTGATGGATAATGCTGCCCAGATTCAGAAATGGACTTATTTATGTGATTAAAGTTAAGCACATGCTTAATCTCATTGATCTCTAACATCAATAACAGTTTATCAATTCAGAGCTGCAATTGGTGTTGCAAACACAAAGGAAAGATGAATGGGGTCTTTGCCTTGACTTTGCCCACTGAATTTCTTCTGGACTGGGAGGTGGAATCGGCAAATGGTTATTGCTTGGAAATGGACTTGGGGGACTTTCAAATTCTTCACTATCATTGGTCTCTCCACTTTTCATTTCTCAAGGGTGAAATTTTGGTCACTAACATTTTGAACCAAACAGGTTTGGGTGGAAACTGTTTCAAACGAGGCGATGCAAGCCAAGAAATAATCAGACTGGTAGCACCCTCTATGATAGAGAATATTAAAATAGAAAAATTATGAAGGAAAGATAAAAATTCTAAGGCTGAATGTCTGCAAAGAGACAAATAACAATAAATAGCATGCATTTGTAGCCTGCTGTAACTGGGGAAATAAACAGGAATATAATGGTGCCCTCTAGACCTGGTGCTTCTGCTCGTGTGCACGTGTCCCTTGCATACTTGGAAATATAAATGCCATGGCACCAATATCTAATAACATTTGAGTGCAAGTTCATTTGAACTGCTTAGATGAGGGGCATAAAACTGACATACAGCACTGGAAAGCTAATTTTATATTCCTGGGGTTACTTTTGAAGCCTTGTTTTTTTTTATTTTTTGTTTCTGAAGTATTTATTCTGCAGAATAGCCTTTATCTGTCCTTAAAATGCACTGGGGAGGCAAGAAAATATCTTGATGCTTACCTTTTGGTTTTCAGCCTAAATTATTCTTTGACTGAGAATTTACTCTTTCCAGATGTTTTTTTGACTAGTATATGTTAAGACCAATGGTCACCTTTGTTTGCTAGAAAAATCTTTATTACCAAAGCACCGGTGCTGGAACCCACTAAAAGTACTGTCACTTCTAACCATTCTGGCTAAAGGGCTAAAATAGTAGGAAAAAAGGTGCTCTTCACATAGTAGCTTTTATCATTGGTGAAACTGCAGTGGTGTCAGTGAACAGAAATAATCTTTAATGTTTTTGTAGTGTAGCCTCAGATGTAAATGTTGTTAGGTTAGTATTGAGACTGTTGATAACATAAGAAAGGCATCATTTCCTATCCACCTTTAATATTAATAGAATTAAATAAACCTTCTTTTATTCCATGTTCTTCTGTTAGAGTAGAAACAAAATTAGAACTACTATGGTGCCATGATATCTCTTTTCAAACATGGAGGGTGGGATGTAAAATCCCCAGAAGGGTATTCTTGCATACAGGTTTACTTTGGGTGGAAGGAAGGATAAGAAAGCCCTTTTGTAATTTTGTAATGAGCTTCATCCCAGCTCTCTATATCTTAAAGCCAGTTTCTGGGTTGAGGGGTACAGCTTGGTTTTGATGATGTTGTATTTTACAATGTGCAGTGTCAAGGACACATTTCTTGCCTCTAAATCACATTGATACCACTAATAAAATCATTTAACTGTTGGTACCATGTTTTGTGAAGGTAATTTAGGAGGGAAAGTAACACAGAAGGAATCCAGTGTGCCTTAAAAGTGATACGAGTGTCAGATTTATCTGGTGATAAGATACACTTGATCTCGATCCTTGAAAGTAAAAACTAAACAAGATTTCTTGGTTCTGAACTTTTCTCACAAAGGTAGAGGCAAAGTAAAACCACACTCTTTAACCCGAGACCTTCACAAAGGTAGTTAAACTGGGCTAGTTTGATGCTAATTTTCAGGAGACATGCGTGGCTTTATTCTTTTGGTGGTGAAATTATACTTAAATTTAATTTGAATGAGAGAGCTCAAACAAGGTAAGTAGCATATGAAGCTTGGCAGATTTCTGTTCTTTACCAAGTTAGAAGAAAAAATATGCAGGTACTCAGAGGGAAGTTACAGCGCTTCTGGTTTTTATTCCTCTGCTTGCTTGCTAGTGAATGATAGGCTGAGAAATGCAACATCATCTATTTCTTTTGTGTTCTTGGTTACCATAGAGCATATGCAACATACAGCAAAACACAAACATTTCCTGCTTTGTTTTCTTGGCAGTTTTCTGAATTCAGTATTTTGGAATTAAAATGAAATAGTGTGAATCAATGTAGAGCACACAGAACACCTCGTTTCTTGATCCTCTGATGAGCATTTTTAGAAAAAAACTGCTGAAATATGCATCGTAATCAATCTGATGAACAACCAATGGAGGAGGCTTTTAAATATTTAAGAATCTCTGTGTTGTAGAGAATAGCACAATTTTTTTAAATGAGAACTACAAGTTCCTATAGACCATCAGAGTAGTTCTCCATAGAAGAATTTTGTGCCAGAAGGCTTAAAATACCTAATCCAATCTCACCTAAACTGGCTCTGATGTGGCCTGTCTGAAGTCCATTGATAATCTTATTTCAGCTCCCAGGAGTGACCACTGCCTCTTTCCTTCTCCCCTCCAGTGGGACTTGCTCCTGATTGCCCTTGCAGCCCCCATGCATCTGCCTCAATTTCCTCTTTCATTCTTGTAGGAAATGTTTCCCTAGTTACTTATAATTTCAGCCCAGCCATGAGTGACACCTTCCTCCCTGTCACCAAGAGCAGCATCTGGCCAGCACCCACCCGCAGCACTCCCCAGTCCCCAAAGCTGCTGGGCTTGGCATCACTCTGCTCCATGTGCTCCTGTAAACTCCCCAGTGTCACAGGGTAATCCAGTTTTTAAACAAAAGGCATAATTAATATTAAAACATTTGGAGCAAGAGTGTGGCTTTGTAAATAACAATTTTGTCATGAGAGGAAGTGGCTTTTGCAAGGCGGAGGCTTGAACGAGGCAATATTTTTGGGTGATGCTACAGTGAAGAGATTTTCTAGAAATCTGTGATTTACCTGTTACTAATACTGTGCTATTGAACAAGCAGGAAGCAGCATGTGAGAACAATAATAGTAATCTTAGTTAGAATGGTTTTGATGAAAGTACACTTTAATTCACTAATTATGGCAGCTAAAAGACATTTTTACATTCAGTGTTAAAATCACTGTATCTGTATTTTTACCTCACTCTTCCAGCTGCAGAACTCTTTTTCTAACATGTTTTTAGTCATGTTATGCAAATGCCTGTTTAAATTACTAGGAGTATTTGTTTTCTATTTCTGCCCTGTAAAACATAATTTTAATACAAGTTATTTGTGAAATGCACATTGCAAAAGGAAATAAGGTTTCAGATGGCATTTCTATGATAATTTTACTGCAAATGTTGACCATGTTTTTGTATTTGTCTGTAGAAGGTAATGCAGGCTGTACATAAGGCATATTTCAAAGACCTAATATTGTATGTGACTAAATTAGTGAAGTAGCGCTGGCTTCCCTTTGAACAGTTAGTCTGGCACTAATCACACAGAGTAAAATAGATCACTGCCTTGCATCCATTTTAGGGGAGGCAGAGGCTGTGGCACACGGCTGCAGAGATCCAGTGCCCCTGCCTGCTCTCCCTCCCTGCTGTGGGGGTCTCGGGGTGTCCCCAGCCGAGATCCACGGGGCCAGTGACAGGCTGGGCAGCAGGGAAAGGGCTCAGGGCTGGCACAGCACCAGGGGGGAGTGTGTGTAAACAGGGGAGCAAATGCATGAGTGAGGCAAGGTGAAGGCTGTGCTGAATACCTAAAACCTGCCTGTGGTGCTCCGCCAGCACCAGGAAACTCAGGAAGCGTGGTGGGGTTAGCCCCCCAAAAAGTGCGTGGTGAATTCCCAAATCTTCTCATTGCTACACACAGAACTGCAATTAAAACCACGCTTTCCACTCTAGATTGATCTGCTTAATAAAACAAGGTTAGTTGCATTTAAAAAAATGTATGGGCGAGTTTGCTGCATGTGGGGAGAATAACAGATATTGCTGGCACAAGATTGCTCTTAAAAAAACATCTTCATTTCAATGGCACACCGTGTTTTTATTTGGCTTGATCCTCAGCCTCTGAATCCAAATGGAAATTTTTGGAAACAAAAAGAGGTTTCTGGAGGTGGTATCCTGTTGTTTGTGTCTCTGTTGCACTTTTCAATCAAATGATTTGTAGTAGACTGAAGTTTGACAAGCCTGCTGTAGTGTCACGAAGAAAAAGCTTCCTCATGAAATCAAAAACATATAGCAGATGCATGTTTTATGGAACATTACTAAAAATAGCGCTTTAAACCCTTACTCTGTCTGTAATGCTCTTTAAGTATCTTTTGAACACTGCCTTCATTACTAAGTCTCTGAGCTTCCGAAATAATTTTCTGATTCTTTCTCTTCCACAGACCTTATTTTTCAAAGCAGTTGATGTATCTTTGCTGCTTTGCATGCACGTATGGTGAGTGAGTTGTCAGTCAGCTGATGGCTCTTCAGTCGTGTTGGACGAGGTCTATGCCTATGTCTGTAAGCAAATTCCAGATCCAGGATGATGGATGTATTTTGAGATTCTTTAAGGATCTCAGTAGGAACTAAGATGAAATATTCTGCCTGTTGGTGACTCAATGGTCACAGGCAGGGTGAGAGGAGGAGAGTTCTCACCCTGCCTGTTGTTATCTCCATGCTGACAAATGTGCTGCAATCTGCACACCCTTTTAGACTTCTCCTCGCCTTTACCCCCTACAAAAGCAGGTGAAAGCAAGATGCCAAAAAATTGCCGGGTTTATAAAAACAGGGCACTCAAGAAATGCTAAGAAAGTAGGACCACGAAATGACATAAACCTGTTAGTAGGAAATATTGAGTCAAGATTTTATTTGGTAAAATAGACAATTGAATAAATACTTTTTACAATCAAATACATTATTGGTTTTGCATGACATTATAAACAGCAGTTGCTGAAACATGACATGCAAAGCTACAGTTTTATGACATTGTGGTTTGAAATACAGCTGAAAATAGCAGGTCTTTGGCTTTAAAGGATTCAGCTCAAATTTTGTATTTCTTCCCTTTCTGAAACCTTGCTGTTACTGAAAAAGAAACCAAGCACACGTACTTTTCTTTTTCTTAAATCAGTAGTATTATCAGTGACATAAGCCTCATTTCCCTTGTTGAATTCTCCATCAAGCTGATGGGTGTGAGTTTTAGCACCATTTCTAGTATTTCAGCTGTACAGTTTGTTTTGCTTTTTTTACTTGTAGCCTTGCCTTGCAATATGAATAAACACTGGTGCTATTAAATCACAGAATAAGTAAGATTGGCAGGGACCACTGGAGGTCTCCTAGTCCAACCTCCTTTCTCAAGCAGGGTCCCCTAAACCATATTACTCAGGACTGTGTGCAGATGGCTTCTGAGGGAGGCAGACCCCAGGAAAGGAGACTCCATGCAGCAGCCTACCTGTGCATACAAAAGTAAAGAAGCTGTATGGAATTCTGCTTTTTCATTTCTTGCAGATTAGCAAAATTCCTTCCGTCTATGTGAGAAAGAAAAAGGGCTAAATGGAAAACAGTTATTTAGTAGAAAGTTCTCTAAACCAAAACTCCTGCAGCTTTGTGGGCACAGGCAGGGTGAGAGCAGTTCTGACTAGCAGAGTTTGCAGCTGTTTCGCCTGGGAGGGCTTTTGGGAGTGTTGCTTCTGCTCCCATTGCAATTTGGGATGAGTCTTTTGACTCTGATAATTAATTTATAACCATCTGATATATTGCCTACTAGCTTCCATAGTTTCACAACAAATTGTCCTTGAACAATGTGAAGGTAGTTGTCCTCGTTCAGGACTTGATATGTGCTGTATCAAAAACTATAACTGTTGTATTACTATGCAAATGAAAAAAAAAAAAAACACCCCCACATATCTAGCAAGACATATTAGCTGGAAAATATTTTATTTTGGAGCTAAAGGGCTGGAAATAAATGACATATATACTTTAGATAAGCTTTAAAAAAACCTGAGTATTTATTTGATGTGAGTTTTGAGCATCCTTGTAAGTAATTTTGATTAGAAATGTGTAAACATAGGGGGTCTTCTCTAGAAGTGCATGAAACTTGAGTGCCACTGCCTCTGTGCTTCAGGACAGGGGGAAATACAACTAAATTTGGATTTGTCATGTTTCTCAGCATCTTGCAGGCTTGTCTGGTTGAATGGAGCCCAGAGTCCTACTCTCCTAAGAATGGATGATATATTAGGACAAGAGTGTATTACACAGTAAGACATTAACAATGAGTCTGAAAAGGTATTGTGAATGTAAAATCACACTGACTAAAATATACTGAGGTTAAAATAGAGGGTAACTTTACAAATCACTATTAATTTCTTTGGCTTTCATTGCAATAACATTGATTTAATTCATTAGATTTCTTTCTAAATCTATATTTCAGTTTTAGAGTTGTCAGTTTCTGTTAATGACAATTTTGCCCATCTGTTCTAACACGAAAATGAGGCTTCATGCAGGAGACATGATAGATCTCTAATAGTTGAAGAAGTAAGAATCTTAAAGGTATTTCATTTGGATTAGATCCACTCTGATGTGATTCACTCTTGAAATGAAGCTGAGTACTAAAAACTTTTAACTGTATAATCAAAAAACAAAAGTGTCATATCTTGTCATTTGGGCCCCTGTCTATTTCATAATTTACAGAAAAAATTTCAAAACATTCCCACTCATTCTCTTTCTAATGACAGAGCCATAATTTTGGGTGTCAGCATATCAGAATTCCACTGGATGTGATTAGAATAAGAATTAGTTTCTTTAATTTGGCCATTCAAACAGTAGTATGACTACAGCAAGTCGTTTTGCTAAGCCAGCCTTTGCTAAGGGTTACAACTTCTACTTCAATCCAGGTTTAAAACTCCAGTTCCTTGCCCAGGTCAATCTTCTGAAGGGGTAATTTTTCAAAGCAGTGTGTGAGTCTTAAGCACACAAATCCATTTAGGAAATAACAAGATTATGTTCTGTGCACTGCTTTAAAAATTTACCCCTAATATCCTGGAGAGAGGAGCACAGTTGTTGCACATACTGCGTGCGAGGTGTAATTTAAATTGTTTTTAGTAAGCAAGTCTCTGCATTTATGAAATGCTGTGTTATTCTGGGGGGGGGAAATGCTCAGCTAATTATTCAGTCTAGAAAAATAAACACATCCATTAAAGGCTTGGCTACATATTAATGGATGACCTTTCTAACCATAGTGTTTTATTTGCAAATCTTCTAAAAATTCTTTATGCATTAAGCATATATGGAATTGGATTTTATTCTTATCACTGAAAGTTACCAAATGTACACTGATTCAAACTCAGCACATTTAGTGTTGCTTTATAACAAAGAAGATGGTTCCTATAATGTGCATGATTGCTGCTTTCTGTCTTAAACTTCGTTTGAAATTCAGAGTATAGCCTGGAAAATAAAACTAAAGAAGTTCCTACAGGACCAGATTTCTAATTTCTAAATACAAACTACTAAAAAATTTAGCTTTTCAACTGTAATACTTCTAACAAATTAAAAATCAACAAAAATATTATGCTTCTATGTTACCTGTTCAAGTGTATAGAATGCACAAAAACTTTAATCAAATACTCAGGTTTGCTCAGTTTTAAATTGTGTTAGTTTAATAGTTTCTATTCTGCTGTTTATATTAATGACATATTCCCATCTAAATATATTGCAGTGCTGAAAAGCCATCAAAACATTTCTAAGGTTGAATGAGTGCAGTTGCATTCATGATTTTTTAATAAAATGATCTCTTTCTATTGAACTGCTTCTTTTTTTAACAGAGATTGAGATTGTATAATATATATATACATAGTTATAGGAGCATTATAAATACAAACTGCAGCTTCATTTGCTGTCTGAATATTTGCTTTCAGTTCATAGCTGCACAGTGGGCTGAGAAATGTGAGTTACTGTACATAAAATATGAGAGCAAAAGAAAGAAGGATAAAAAAATGAGAGATGGAATTGATTATTTTTTTGCATATTGATTAAAAGTCTTATTATTTGAAGAAGCAACTGATAATTTGCTAATAGTGATTTTTCCAAGGGCTGATGTGTCTAAAAATGATTTTCATCTATTCTCCTTTTCCTCTTTCACAGTCCAGTTTATATTCTCTACTTTTTAATTCTTGCCTCTTTTGCAGGCATTTGATATTTGTAGTATACATATAAAAGCAGTTTGATATTGGCTAAATTTGGGCATAGTCGTGTTATGAATACGAACATCTGCAATGGAATTAAAAGCGGCATTCACCGAAATCCAAGTGCAAAGTACCCCAGTTAAGCATACGATTCTGAATGCATAATTTAGTTGCCATATTTTGTTTCTTTCTTCTGTGTAAAATGTTTATGAAGTTCTCAGATTTATTAGATATTTAGAATTTTCCTTTAATTTTTTGCTGCATTTTTCTCTCTGTGCTTTCCATCCCTGTTAATCTGCCTGTGGACTGGTCCCATGTCATTTTATTTTGTTTCTATTCATGTTGGATGACTAGCCAGACTGTCAGAGATTTAAAAAATTCAAACCAGCTGAAATTCAAGAACTTGCTATACTTGTTTGAGTTAAAATTATTTTTCCTACTAGCAAGTTGAGCTAGTCAAATACTGGGGCAAAAAAAAAAAAAAATCCTAAATAGCACTCATCTTTAAAACCTAATGTCCATGAATCTTGACACTCCCTCTTGCCCACCCCCCCTCCCCCAACACCCAAAACATTCTTTTTCTACTCTTTTTTTAAAAAAAAAAAATGTAAATTGCTATGGGAAGATCTGAAAATTCTCTGGTTAAGTCTCTGATAGCATCTATCTCAGCTGGGAGTTGTTCAGGGAAAGCAAACATGAGAAAACAGATCAGATGAGACTTCTGTCCTGAACTGGTGACAGTCCAAAATTTGTGCATAACCCAGCTAGACAAAAAAACAGCTCTGGTGTTCTGATGGTGGCTGAGCTGGGGACCAAAAGGTGAATTCTTACCATGCACATGGAGTGAGCCATTTCTACCTCCAGTGTAGTAGAACTCCCCCTTTTTCACAGCCACAGCAAACCAGTGCTGCTGTTTGGAGCAGAGGATGCCTTTTTTTTCTCGCAGACACCTGGCCCAGCAGAGCACATGTGTTGTCTGGCTGCTGGTGGCTGGAGGGAAACACCAGATGAGAAAAGATGCTACCAAAGCTCCTGCTCAGTGTGATGTCAGTCATTTGGTTGATGATGAATTAATTTAAAAAATAAGCTACAGAAAAAAGTCAGTCTGGGAACCAGAAAGAATTTGGTGTTTACTCAGACTGAGAACCTGAGTATGAATATAAATTTTTAAACGAGCCAGTATATTGCATAACTAGTTCATCAACTTAAAAGTGGTATCACTGGGCTGCCTCAGTTTTACGTTTGAAACCGTTGTACTCGCCAAAAAAGCTGTTCTCAAAAACCAGTTAATTTAAGGTAACCATGCATACAATTTAAATATAAAATAAAGTTTAGATGTGGTTTCGTAGCAAATGTGATCTGTTTAGAAATATGCCCAGTTAAGAAGGTTGAAGCGTGGTGGGAATTACATTATTTCATCACAGCCTTGTGGCTTTGCCCTGTTGCAGGTCAAGGGTGTATCCAGGTTGTCAAACTCGTGGCACCTGACACTTCCCTCCCAGAACAGAAGCACCACCTAAAGGCAGGGGATCTCCCTCCATCAGCAATTGACAGGGATTGCACTTAGATGCTCTGGCTGCCCTTCTGCCAGGTGAGCTTCCTCCCACATTCAAACATGGGGGTAAAAATGGGGTTTATCAGGTGGATAAAATGAAAATCAGTGGCAAAATTCCTGTAGATCACTGTCTGCTGTTTCACTCACAATATTTAATTAAGAACATCGTATCTAGAATGTAAGAAAAGCTGAGAAATAGTTGCTAGTACTTATAATTTTTAAAATTTAGGAATGCCTTCAAAAGTCTGCTCACAAATCTGTGCAGGTGTCAATAGGAAGGCTTTATGCCATAGTGTGGATTGAATATGGTAATATGAGCTGTGCTCCTAATAGTGCTGGTAAACAGACTGTTCTAATCAGATTCAAATGCTAATATATATAAAATCTTTACCCATTTAAAAATAATAAAATATTTTGCTTCAATTAATCCTGATTGTGCTAGTAGAACATACAATCAACAATGTTATGCAAATAGTTATTTTTGCAGTTGAAATCAATAACTTATTTTCTTTGTATTACAAAAAAAATAGAAAAAGGAGGTTATTATTAATTGCTTATAAAACTACATCTTTGTGAGGTAAGCCTGCAGGTATTAATCTCATTATCAAGTCTTTCCTTCAAAGTCTGTATGACCATTATTGTTCATGATTTGACCACTCAAGAAATCTTGCCATAGACTCCTATTTTGAAAGTATTTATTGGAAGCTGAATGAAATTAGTTCTTTATGAGCTAAGTAATTGTAAAGTTACATTATCCTGTGGAAAGAGATAACTGATAAAATCTGAGAATTTCAATTTTAAAACGGCTGTGCCTTGCTACACTGAAGCTATGATAACCCTCATTTTTATAAATCTATACCTTACTGGCTGCACATACATAGTCATGAAGTATCAGTTACACTCCTGATAAAATACTTTAAATATTGATTATAAAATAACTTGTGTTAACAATAAGTATATTGCTATTTCATGCATGTGGTATTGTTTGTTTCATTTGAATTACTGTAACTCTAATTCCTTCCCCATTTTTGTTTTGTTCTCTTGAACAGCCATTGTTCAGCTTGGTCTGATCCACAAATGAGAGACGCTTCGTTAATTCAGCTTTAATGTCACTCCCAACATAGCAAAATTCTTGGCTCCTGAGGAGGAAGGAAGGCTCTTTGGTAATACCAGGTGCATCCAGCCCAAAGGTCTTGCAGAAAATTTTCAGTCTTCTCAATTTCTGACAAGAAATGGGTAACAGCACTGAATATAGAGATAGCCCAGGCTAGGAATACAAGCAACAAGTTCTGCTCACTAATCTGCTTTACACAGGTCTAGGGGTCATACCCTCCCCCCAGAGGGCTTGTGTGCGGTAAGGACTTCCTGTGGCCATAGTTTCTCACAGTCTTCAGGTGGTTCTGGAATCTTCTTTGTCCCTGGTCATGTGGCCCTGTCCTGGGTGTGTGCCCTCCACACCCATGGGGGGCATCTCTATGGCATCCCCACCATCCCTTGAGGAATTACCATTCTCCTGCATTCCTGCTTCCCTTACATCTTCAGCAACTAATGGGGGGCCTGCAGTATCCCAAAAAAGGGCTGCTAGGACTCCAGCAGTGAGGCTTGGCTCACTCTGGGTAGTCATTGAGCTTCTTTACCCTTGCTCATGGTTCTGGATACACAGTGCTGATCCTGTGCCCATGCAGCTGCCTTTGAAGTCATGCCTCAGGCTGTCAAAGCAGGCTTGAATTTAATCTCCAAAATGAGGAGGTGGTTTCTGCTTTATTCCCAACCAAATTGTGAGATGAATATTTCACAATTTTCTTATGTGTTCTTTTCAGCAGGGGAAAATTGGCAAATCTAGAGTGTAATCGTCGTAGCTTCCATGCATAGCAGGGGTACCTAATTGCCAGGGTGCGCTCTGTGGTAGAGACCACTGGTTGAAACAGAGAAAAAAACCCCAACCACTGAGTCCTCAGAAATCCAACACCATGCAAAGCAATTATCTATGTTCTGGAAGTACGTATGTTTAAAAAATTCCACCTATTTCCAAAGGTTTGCCAGATATCAGAGCAGAGTGTCCAAAATGATATAAAACATCCAGCAGATAAGAAGCAGCCATTCTATTAAAATAATATGTGTCTGTTTTCCTGCATATATATAGGCAGTGGTGGAATCAGCATCCCTGGAAGTGTTCAAAAAGTGAGTAGACACGGCATTTCCTGATATGGTATGAGGCTGAAGGTTGAACTTGATGATCTTGGAGGTCTTTTCCAACTTTGATGATTCCATGATTCTATCTGTGCAGACCAGCAGGGCCTGGTTTGGTTTTCATACAAAAACACACTATTCCAAAGTCCTAACCTAGCCCCTTGTTACTCACGGGGGATGGCTCATGTAATTTTTTGAGGATGCAGATATTCAAGTGCATTACCATGGCAGGCTAGATTTATGGGCTCCAGTGACAGCAAGAGCAAGACAGTGCCTTGCTGGCCACCTTTTCCATGGGACTGGTAAAAAACTTCCTGGTTTCCCTGTCAGTTCCAAAAATAAAAGAAATCCAGAACCCTCCGCAGTTTATAGTCTTTTCCCAATTAGCTGTTCTGGGGTGTGGTTGATGCAAACTAATCCTACTCTGGAGTGCTAAAATGTACATGGTGCAGCGCAGTGCCTCCCGTCTCCTGGGGTGTGATTATTTAATGATAATGATGCCCCCTGCAGAGGCACCTTATTGCTCTTTTGCAAAAACAATCTTTATTGAGGGGAATTAATTGCATTGTTGTTGATAGCAAGAAATAAGTTAATATTTTGAAATGATCTTTCTGGTTTGCACAGCTTAAAGGGATGTTAGCACAATTATGTCAAATAAATGACCTGCTTTGAAAGTTTCTCCATATATTAGGTCTGGATTCCAAAGCCATTCTGAATGTATGTTTTCTCTGAAGATTTGGTTTCACTGGGAGTCTTGAAATATTCTGAGAGAGTTAATCTTTCTATTCCATGGATACCTTGTATGGCTGCCTAAAAATTGATCTCTTCAGGGTCACTGACTGTTTTCTACTTAGAGGCAAATTTGCAGTTACACTGGATTCCCACAGCATATTTACTCTATGCAAAGTGTCTGAGAGCAACTTTTATGGTAGGGTTTTTAATTAGTGCGATGTATAAAAGCAGTGAAGTTAATAAGGATGAAATTTGCTGGTGTGCTGACTTCTATGGAAGGCAATTGCCACAGAGTCATGGTCATAGCCTAGTCTTAAATATCCATCCATATTATTGCACTGACACTACATGGATTCTAGAAGACACAGCTCACAGCTCCCAACTGGAAAAGATACAAGCAGCCACATATACTTTACCTACTCCTATCTACTCACTAATTTATCTCCAGAATAATCACTAATTTACTTATCTCAGTGCTAATGTTTGCTACAGTAGTTTGGGTTTTGTTTCTTACTTTATGGGAGTCTTTGCATCATTTTTATCACCTGCTTGCTTTTTTATACTAATGGTTCAGTACATCAGTATTACAGTAATAATATAGGTATATATCCATTGTAAAATGATGATTTACTGCAGCAGGATGGATGTATTTACCATGGATGCAGTGTTGCAACAAATGAAAGGATCAGAAATATGTGTCAGCCCCTGTGTCAGCATGTGTGCAGGCACACCTGAGTGTGTATGAGGGAAGCAAAGCCATGTGGTGAAGTCACCTGCAGTGGTGTTTGCTCTGTGCATGAGGCAGCTGAGGAAGGGGCAGAATCCCACCCTGGAGCTGGAAAGGGCAAGCAGGAGCTCACGGGCTCCATCGCTGTCTCTGCAGCTGGTCCTGGCCAAGGTGACTCCTTGCTTCTGGTGTCCCCAGCATCACATGGGTGTTTGTATAATGAGGGGGTTGGCTGTGCTCCTCCTTCTTTCTGGACATATCTCTGCTACCACCCTGGGTAAGCATCCCATTCCTGCCGCTCTGAGAGGGCAAATGGTACACTCTGGAATGCTGTTTCCTAAGGAGTGAACATAATTTTGTTTCTGAGAGTCTGTGGGTCATAGAGATTGTAGGATTGTAGTTCCTGTTGGAAGGCAAATCAGTCTTTTACTACAGGTGTGGGTGTGTATATGTGTTACTCTAGTATCTTAGGGGCATTTTTGTTTTATTGGTCTCTTTCCAGGTGCAAATGGTCCATCATTTTTGTGCCTAATGCCCAGAGGGGTACACTAGAGGAAGGAAACTTGATGTTTCTGGTTACATGAACACTGTACAGCCTCACCTCAATAACTTCTTAGGCTGCATGTATAATGCTTTCTCATCATTTTGGTGCCTGGAAAACATCCATTTGAAGAAAGATTTGGCTGATGACTGCTTTCAGACTCTTCAGGTTTTTATTTCCCTTAATTTTGCTCCTATAGAAGTAATTTCCATTTACACAAATCTAGTTTTATTTAGGCAGTAGGACTGCCTCACCAATATACAAGCAGGCTGCCTTTCATCTGGATGAAGCCGAGATCTTGGATCAGCTTCTATGTTAAATATAAAATATTAGTTCTAGATAAACTAATTTGTGTTGTGTAAAGATTGGTTGCTTCCTCTTCAGAGAATGAATGGATATTCTAATTTTTTTTTCCATCTTTCCAGCTGGAAAAACAGCTGAACATGGAGTTGTTGAATGTAGGTTTCTTATTTTCACAGAAAAAGTATGGACAATTACATCATGCATTTTAATTATTTCAGCTCCTACAAAAAGAGAAGCATATTTGATCTGTTTTTCATTAACTGATTCAGTAATAATACTCAGTATTGGTAACAGTAATCGTAATTTAAAAAAAAATCTTTTCTTCTTAGATCTGTATGTCAAAGTAAGTCACTCTGCAGTGTTTTGTTTTAGTAACTTTGATAGGTAGAGAATTAAAAACCTGAAGCTTTCAGGGATGCCAGGAATGTTGACAGGAAGTCAAGGAAAAGTATATGGCAAAGAGCAATAGAAATCGGGAAAAGCACTACAGGTGATGGAAGAGATGTGATAAATAGCAAAAGGAGCTGGGAGAATAAACATTCCACAGTCTTGCAAGGAGGGAAGGGAAGGCAGGAGGGAGTGGCAGGGGAAGACAGCCCTTCCAGCATCCCAGATCTGCAGGTTTGGGGAGATGACAGTGCTGTGTGCATGTGAGCAGGAAACATGAAATGGAACAATCCCATATGAAGAACCAGCTGAGTCCTTGCAAAGCAAAGAAAGAAGCCTGCAACCTGAGGGAGAAGAACTGGCTCTTCACCCACCCAGGTTCTCTTGTTGGGTGTCACTGCCTGGTACCTGGTAAATCTGTGGGAAGAGAGAGTCCACCCATGTTCCAACTGCACGAGTATTTGGGATCCATTTCAACAAAAAGTTGCTACTCTGGGCAATCTCCTGAAAGATGGTGCTTACAGGAACTAGGTAGTCCTTTGGAGAACATCTATGGTGGCCACAGTTTGTGCCACTGAATGAATATAAAGTTGTCAGTTATGTTGCTGTGGGTTGCACAGCACTTGGGAAGATTGCGGTTTGCTTTTGTCAGTTTTTATTTAGTCTGGGTTTTGTAAACTGTAGAAATTAGTAAGAGAATAGCTTTTAGAAAAAAAGAACAAGTATTAAGGAAAAAATTAAATGAACTTTTTAAAGGAATTCCCTTTAGAAGATTGCTTTGTAGGAAAATGTATGCCTTTTCTTTATTGTAAGTCTCTGCATTTTTTCCTGTTGCCTTTATCTCGGATAACAAGCAGAGCTGATCAGCAGTTTCTCCTTGAAATAAGAATAATAAAGCTATCTCCATCTGATTTATTGGCAGTGTTGATGGATACTG
>NC_089692.1:6463003-6535503 GCF_031753505.1 Anomalospiza imberbis | reverse complement strand
AAAAGCTATTCTTGACCTTTTTCCCCCATCTAGAACCCTTTTATTTTGCTCCACAGCATCTTTAGTCTGCGTTAAAGATCAAAGCAAGATTTAAAGGTTTTATTACTTTCTAATGTCTTCCCTTTTTGTCTGCTTTTGCACCAGGTTACATCTCCTGGTAGTTTCAGTATTGCATTTTCCATCTGTGCTACCTTTTCCCATTTTTCCCATCATTTGTTAAACAAAATATTCTTGTCTCTAGGGTTAAATACTGAATTCAGACTTTTTTTTTTTCTGCTCTGTGAGTTAACATATTTTGTGCACAAGTCCATACATGGGGTTGCAGCAGAGAACTACGACATCTCTTCCTCAAAATCCTATCTTGCTGGCAAAAGGAAGCACGTGGACAACCTGTAGTTTTGACTTGGTGGCTTTTCATGTTGAAAATGAGAGAAGAGCTAAGGAATGGCTCAAGCTGGCTTATCAACTACTTTAAGATACTTAAAATCTCTCTGAATCATTGAACTGCTTATGATAGGACAGCCTATAGCTTCTTTCAGATATATTTGAGTCATGTCTTGTGCCTGAGACTACACAGAAACTTCTGCTTCTCCTCCGTGCTCCTTGCTCTGCTCTGAGTGCTGCTGTGTAGCTCCAGGAAGTGCTGCTCTGGTCCTGGGCTGCAGCTGCACAGCTGGTGACCACATTTGGTGCTAATGGCATGCTTTGAAGGGACACGTCAGTGGGAGATCAGCATACGTAATGCAGAGGGAGGTTTTCAGCATCTGTACCTGCTCCACCACCTTCAGAGGCCAAATAACCTCAATGGCCATGCTCAGGCATTGCAGAGTCAAGATGTAAGGGAGGCAAGTGGAAGCCTTGGCCCCAGTCTCAGACAACAGATGCTGGAGACAATAAAACCTTCTCAGAAAAGGAAGCAATTATTGCAGCTTTCTAGCCAACAATTACCTTGTGCTTATAAATTATGTTGATGTCCATGATATAACACACATTGCTGAGCACATGATCACTGTCGTGGGCTGCCACTGGCTTCCCTGCTGATGCCTGACACACTACTTGTAACCCATTTTATTTAGCCTGCAGGACAAAGATGCTCTGTAAAATGAAACTGGCCTCAAAATCATGTAATGTGCTGTCTGTCCCCATGTCCCCCAGCTTCCTCTGCAATATTCTCCTCCAAGTCAAAGCTGTAGCCAGGTAAATTTCACTGTCTTAATCTGGCATTTGCAATTGGTGCCAGACAAAAAGTCATTTGCATGGGCAAGTTTGCCAAGATTTACTTAGGAATTTATATGAAGAACTAGCACAGTACCAAAAATGTAGTTTTCTCTCCTGTCAGGTTGCAACCTCTTTTGAAACATCTCTCGCTGCCTTTCTGTTATCATTTAATTTCCACATGCACAAATACAGGATTCATTCCCAGTTCTCGTGACTATAACATATCAACCCTCTCGCTAACATCCTTAACCTCTGCCCTGAGAAAACTAATCATCTCTCTTGTTAGCTCAGTCCCTTTTAGAGATGGCAGAGCACAAAGCACACCAACACTTCTCTTCTGTAAGTAGCAAAGTGATGCTTCTCTCTACTTGGTTTGTTCCACAGCTTCCACACTGATTTGTGTTGTACAATTCAATCTTCTGAATCACCCTTAATGACATCTATTATCTAAAATCCATTGGGCACCACTACTTCAATTAATTACACCACCTCTCTCTTTTCATACCTGCTCTTGTACCTACCCAGTCACTGCCCTTAATGTCATCCTATTTCTCCTGAGCTAAGCTTCCAAAGTACTCATCCAGCAGCACAGGCAGCCGGCTCTGTCCTCCTGCAGAACCGCTGAGAGTGCTCGTAAGGAGTGTTTTCTTGCCTCCTTTCCTCAAACAAAAGCAATCCTTATATTATAACAGGGAGTGGAGGAAGGTGTTATGGGTGACACTGCCAGAGAGCGGTTCCAACCATTCAATTTGGATTTCGATACACGGTTTGTACAGACATGAGCTGGAAATCTTAGTGGGCAGATGTGCCTAAGGTTTGCTAAGAGTTGAATTTTTACAGACAGCAAATGGACCTTTTGAAAATCCCAGATTTTTTTAGCTGCTGCGTCAATAGACATTTTCTTCAGGGTGGAGAATATTCTCGTTCAATCCTATGCATGGGACTTAATCACAGTAAAATCATATTTCTAGTATATTAGTATATCTTATAACAATGCAACAGTCAGCCATTCATCAAACTCAATGAAACATATTTAAGTTTTCTAGAAGCTTCCCATTCATGTGATACTGAATTCTTGACTATTCATAGTAGTAAAAACAAAAGGAGCCTTTTCAGGCAGCAGAGGCTGTACAAGGAGAGCTGGGTTATTTAGAACAGGAGTGATTTGGCAGACCCAGGATTGTTTGTTAGAGGGCTGTCCCACACAGGAGGTAATTTAGAAGTCATATTTTTAAAAATAATTTTCCTATAGATCCTCCTCCTTCCCCAGCTGAATGAATTGAAAGTCAGAATAGAGACCCATTGATTATTCTGGCTTCAAGGACCATGAAGAGGTTAATTAGGGACTGATAAAAAGTTCTCTGGGGCAGGGGTCATGTCTTTGTATGTGTTTGCATCATGACTAATACAGCGTCCCTCTGAGCCTACTGGGGCTGTGGGGTTCTCTCATAATGTAAATAATATTAAATGGCACTTCAAAAAGTAGCATTTTTAAAATATTTGCCTTTTTAAGAGCTATGTCCAAATTTCTAGGGCAATTTGAATGCAGCAAAAAGGTTGGTTTCTCATTTTGATTCCTTCAGAGGGCTGTCATCAGTGAAAGAGTTCTGACATAAATATAATCTCAGACTTAGGAGGGAGCCCTGTGCATCAAACCAGTGTGCAGACAGAAATGTTCATGGTTCTTCTGGGTGTATTTAGATTTTTTTCCTCATTGGATCCAAGGTGCATGAAGTTGATGTACCTGAAGAGGTGAGTGCATCTTTCCACTTATCCCACTGGGAAGAGCTTGGAACCATGAACCTGGAGATCTTATGGGAGACCTGTGTCTTCTCCTTGGCAATTATCTGCATTTTTCAGACTTCCCTGAGGGGATGAGGGCCCTATCCATGGCACCCAAACACCTCCTGTGGCATCTGGTAAGTGCAGGAATCACAGATATTTGATGGTGGCATGGTATGGGGAAGGACAGTGTCAAAGAAGTTCCTGTAGGTGTCTGATACTGTAATTTCTTAGTGTTCCTGGTCACTCTTTGCAGAATCACAAGTTTATGGTTTATGCCCCTATGAAAGAACAAACAAAAAAGATCACTGGGCTTTTTATGAGAAGTCTTGATCCTCTTAGTTCCTACTTTAAAGATAAATAGGAGAGCAAGAGAAGAAAATCATAACAATCAGTATAAAATAAGTGCTAGAAAGTATGTATCTGCCTTTCCCAGTGTTTAAATTTCCTCTGAAAATATTCCTAAAAATTCAACCTCTACTAGCTGGGTAGGGACAGCCTTATGCATCCCTGTTCATACAGCTGACTTGTAATCCCAAAAACATAATTTGGCCTTTTAGTCATCAAGAACTGATATCTGTCCCTACTTCATCAAATGGCTTTATTATTATTCTAGTGATTAGTGACTTTTTTCCCTGCCTGTTTCCCTCTTCCCAATTCTACAAATATTTGACCAAGAAGTTAATTTTCTCTTTATTTTCTGCTAAACTAGTTGTGTCTACTTCTCCTTGGCTCTGGTGCAAAAAGAAATCCCCAAAAGCGAGAAAGTCAGCAATTCTCAAATCAAGACTGAACTATCACCTTTCTTCAGATACATCCCCCATGTCTTTTCTGTGGCTTTAAAACAAAACACTGCAAGCTTTATTCTTCTTTGTTGTTTGTGTTTTGCCCATTCCTGCAGGTTGCAGTGTCTGTGTCAATGGAGCCTGAATTATTTTGTCATCTAGGCCAAAAAGTGATTATAGATTGCATCCAGTGGCAAATTTGGCTCTCTTTCCTGCTTTCCTTGAAACTCGTGAATGTGGCCAATACACTGGGAGAAGACTCCCAGTGGGTCTGGCCAGCCACAGGCCACCCAGAACATTCCAAGGCGTGAGATAATAGGCAAAAAATCCAATGCTGGTCATGGCTGATTACTCAAACACAAGCTGTAACTTGGTCTCTTCCTTCTCTTCTCTGCTAAGGGGATTTGAGTAAGATACAGGAAAGAAAATAAGAGTGGCATTTTCTACAGGAAATGGCCCTCACGAATATGTCTCTGTTAATAATTACAGAGCTGGTTTTATTTTGTTCAATGCACTGCCTCAGTTTTGGATCCACATCAAGAGCAGCATGTGCTCTCCAAACTAAAATATGTGCATATCTGATTTTTGACAAAAAAATTATTTAATTGATCTCTTCCTACCCTCTTCTCTCCCCCTCCTTCTTTTCCTGTCTTTTTTGCCCATTTCTTTACTAATTCCATAATATAGTAAGCCCCCTATTATGAAAGAAATCAGAATTAATTTAAATACAAAATATAAAGAATTAACCTTACAGCAAAACAGATAACAGAAAAAAGAGATAGTTTTTCCCTGTCAAGTGAGAGCCTTCTCGTTTATTATCACTTTAACAAATTAAGTTGCAAAATTGGCATTATTTCAGAACTGTACAAAATGTAATGACTCTATGAAATATATTGAATTTTTAAAGAATTAAGAATCCCTTAGTTTTGAAAACAAATAACTGGAAATGATCCTTAAGGATCCCAAGTTTTTGTGCCATTTCTATACTATGCCTGTACAAAATCTAATGGCATTTGCTGAGTTAATCCTGGATATTCAATTGTTTTGGTATTTGTACTCTATTAGTTAAATACAACATGTGTGAGAAAATCAAAGGGAAGAGATGTTAAAATAGGAGAAAATATTTATCCTTTAGATGTAAGAAATACTTGTCACCCAAAATAAATCTGGCTTAAACTCTTTAAGTCTTAAATAAATTGGAAATTAAAATAAGTTTTCAGTATTAAAACTTACATCTTATACACTTTCTCTCCCCCTGAACGTGTGTATTTGCACGTGTGTGTGCACATGGGTACATGTCTGTGTGAAAGAGAACAACATGTACTAAAATTAATTTCTCCTAAACCTTGTTTCAGCAGCCTTGGGAGCTGATATGTGGTGGGTGCCCTACAAACAGATCTCAATGATACAGATATAATCCTGTCTAGGACTACCCAGTTCTAGAAGACATGGGGATGAACTCCACCTGTAGTGTGTGTTTCTTTTTTAATTTTTTTTATTTTACTGGTGGATGTGCAGAAGCCCAGGGACAGTGCAGGGGTAGCTGGTGGGGGTAGTTGCAGAGGCTGGGCTAGGGGAGCACAGGGCATGGGAAGGGTGTTTCCAAGGGAGACAGAGGGTGCCAGCTGAGGTGGGAAATGCTGCTGTCTGATGTTCCAGCAGGATGGAAAGGAAGCCAGGGATAGTCAGAGACCCCCAGGATGGAGGCTGTTCTCCCATGAGGTCATCATCATAAATGTTATAACTCAAAAATGTGAGATCTTGTCAAAAATGAAAAATATGCTTGGGAGTGGCAAGAGCTACATGAATGTTTCTCCCTCAAGCTCTCTCTTCTGGCCCATCCATGCACTGTGTCACTTCAGCTGTCCCTGTGCCATGTGTCACTTTCTGGAAAATTGGTGCAGCTGGTTCTGCTGCCTCGGTGTGTGCATGGAAACCTCACCTATTTTGCTCAGTCCTTGCTAGCATTTTCTCTCCCCAAGCCCTCCAGAAGCATTCCCTGCTAACATGCCTTTCCCAGTACCACCTCTGCTCACGTCTCTGCGTGCCTTTGCCTGTCCTTCGCGTACATCTGTGTCTTTGCCCTCCGAGAGAGTGCCCTTTTTCCTGTTGGCAGCCCTTGCATAGGTGCAGTGTGTTGTGCTGCCTCTCTTCTCTGTCTCACTCTATTCCCTTTCCTGCTGATGAGACCCATGTTGCTTTGGCAGAAAAAGTAAAATACAGTAGTTCATCAATCCAAAATCCACTATGCTGCACTTGTCTGACAGTGGGGGTTTGGCTGAAGGTGATTTTGACTATGAGCTTTACTCTTCTTTTTGTTTTAAAGTGGAAGAGAACTGCAAGACTTTATGTCTTATACAGATGTTACAAAGGATTTTTTAAGAAGCGTATCTTTATTGGTGGGCAGTGTAGAGAAATTGCTTAATTTGAGAAGATATGGGGAAGAGAATGGTGCTGGTGCCATTGCATGTCCTCAGTCTGGAAATGGTGAGCACTTTGTGTCTCATTCTCAGGGCAGGGATTCCTAGTCCAGAAGAAAAATGGCTGTGGCTACTGGTGCCACCAGGGCTGGTTTCCTGCAGCCTATGCAAACTTGAGGGAGGTGTGGCTGCAGGAGAAATGCCTGAGCCTTTTACAGTTTTTCAGATGACTTTGGAGAATCTCATGTGACATTATAAGGACCAAAAGTTCATCTATTACAGCCATGGTAACAAAACACATCAGGATAGGACTATGAGTCGTTTGGGAGGGAATCTGCTTCCCTTCTTCCTGTAATCCTCTGTTTAAATTAAAATTTTGCTGAAAATTCAGTTTTAAAACCAGTATTTAATTCAGTATTAAAAGCTAATATTCATCTCCTATATAAGCATTCCTCCTGAGTTTTTTGGTAGCATAAAAACTGATTTTCGTGTCCTTGGGTAAAATCTGTGTTCCTTGCAATATTGAACAAGATGGTCCTTGCCCTGCAGGCTCCTGCTCTTCACACTATCAGTGTCTGTATGCCATCAGCACTGAAAATGGCAAGTCATCTGGAAGCCCTCTGGAATCACTTTATCTTAAAAGGTCATATTTAAGAGTAAAAAAAAAAATTAAATTGAATAATCCATTTGTAACTTCTTCTGGAAAGGGTTGGAATCCAATAGAGAACAGACTTGTAAAGATATTTGTGCACTTCTCATTCTAGTGAAGTAGTGATTGGTGTGCCATGTTTGTATCCCTTTTACAGCCAACCGATGCCTAAAATCAAACTAAGCCATAGCAACAGCAGAGCAAACATCAAGGTAGGGCTGATCTCGATGGCTGGGAGAGGAGCCCACACTTCCCTTGAAGTTCCAACATCAAAGATGACGAATAACTCCCTTCTCAGTGTTCCACTTTCTCACATCATTTGAGTATCCTTTGGCAGCAACAGTTGGCCCAAGCCTTGGAGCAGCAGCTGGTAAGTCCAGAGGCAGAACTGTGATGCCTGTGGCATCAGATGTACTGGAAACCCTTCTAAACTCTATTTTGAAGTTTCAGCATTTGTGTGGACCTAATTATAAGACATAGATTCCAATGGCAGGCTGTGTGTCTGATTATGCATGGTGGCAGGGCTTATACAAGGGCCGAGTGCTTACTGGCTGCTCTTTAAGGAGAGGACGTGGCTGGCAGCACGGGGAGACATGATACAGGCTTAGTCTGTGACCAGGCCAGGAGACTGAACTGCATCTCAGATGAGCTTTCCTGGCTTCTGCCTTGGCTTGCTGCGTGGCATTGGGCGAGTCCCTTAACTCCTCTGTGCAAAAGTGGGCCCATGATTATAATCCTGCACCTGCTTGAAGGGCTGCTGGGTGTTTGCATATGCTGAGTACTTCAGGGTCTCTATGGACTCATGGAAGCACATGCAGATATGTATATATGTGGATGCCTTTTACATATATAATGCATCTATTTTTATATATATACATATATATATATATAGATGCATCTACCCATACACACCTATTATATGTATTTGCATGTGTGAATGCACCTGCAGAAACTTTTGGTTATAATTATATAATCTTATTTCACTGAGTCACCACATTAGAGGGCCATTTTGGTGTTGTGAAGTGAGCTCCACTGATTCCAGGGCCTGGCTGTCAGAAACCAGCCAGCTCCTACCTGTGCATACCTTCTTGGTCATCTCGGTGTGCTCCCTGCTGTTTTCTGGCACGTGCTGCCGCAGCAGGTTCTCAGGGAGGTGTGTGCAGGCTTGGAGCCTCTTCTGACACTACTCTAAAAGCCTGAACACGATCATTTGATGTAGTTGTTCAGTGTAGCAGAAAAGCTCACAATTCACTTATGCCTAAGGATGGTAGTATTTAAAAATAAAGCATATAGCTTTAGAATTGCCTTAAGCATGACCAGGACATTGAAGGTAACCTTAACTATGGAAGACCCTGGGATTTGCAGTGTACAGGGGCTTTGTGGTAAATGACTGCTTGGACTGTGAAGACATTGGTGTATTCATCAAGACTGTGAAGCCTTGATACAATTGATGAATTGATGAATTGTACCATCACTTATACTGCTAAAATCCCTCATCACAATGGACAGGGTTCACTGGCAGAACAGTTCTTGGAGCAAGAGTGAAATTGAAACTATGGCAAAACCCTGGAGTGCTTAAATATCGTTTTCAGAGGTGCCAGGATGCCAGTAGATCCCATCAAAATTTGTTTATTGGATCATTTAGATGTGAATCTTCTAAACAGTGTCTTGGAATTAAGTAACTTAGATTTCAGTGAAAATTTCAGCCTAACTGCTCCAAATTCATTGGAAATGAGTCTGATGCTTTAGTGAAGTAAAGTTCAATGGCTCCTCTTCTGTTACAGGTGTCAGTGAATAATAATAATTAAAAAATTGAGTTGTGAAATGCTGAATCTACCAAGGATTCTTCTTACACATTTATAAAATAAACCCTAATGTCTTTTTGGAGTGGTTATGGTGTAGTCTGTCAATGTATATTAAGATTACTATGATAGCACATAGCCTTTATGATAAAAGCATGCAAATTAACATAGAAATCTGCAGAACTTTGCATATTTCCCTGTAATTTAATACAAACAGATCCAGATTTACAGAACCATGTGCACAGAAATCGTGTGTGCACATTTTTTGCATGTGCATTGCTGACCTTAAGCAGGAGAGCGAGAGAGAGGAACAACTCACATGGCTCAGATCTGCACTGAGGTCTGCAGCTCCGCATGCCAAATGAAACACAAGGCGACTTCTGATGGCCAAGTGAGCCATCAAAAAGGTTTTTTTAATGGAAATGCTGTCACACTCTTAAGTAGAGTACTGCTGCCAGGCATCACATCAATAATGCAAACTTTGGAAGACAATCTTGCAAACTAAATAGCCAAGAATTCTAAAGTATTTCTATAGAGAAAAAAAGAAAAAAAGGTGATCATTATGAAGAGGGGGGAAAGCCATCAAGTGAAATTTAATTTTGCATTCAGATTTATTATTGCTGTCTGTTCCCAGTGCTGAAATGCCTGTTTACTTGCAAAGGACAGTTTCTTTCCATAATGAATCATAGTAACACTTAAATTAAGCACAGTAAAAGAATGGTTAATGTCATAACATGCTGACAATTTAACCTGGCCAATATTTTTATTGCCTTGTACAATAAACCTAACAGAGCACAACTTGCTTTTTGACTGGTGGAAAATCGGTTATGAACCGCCAGGGAATGACCAATTTTTCAAATGCAGCCATTCAGTCACACTATAGCCACTAATACTTTTTTTTTCCTGTACACTATTGCTGTTATAATCTTTTGAGGATATTTTATCACGGCAATAACCACCTCAAAATCAGTCTTTACTGCAGTTAATGACTGGACAGCTGGAGCATTAACTGGCCTTGGCTTTGCCTCTAGCCATTAACTAACAAACCAGTTGTTATCTGCAGGTAACAACCAATTTCTTGTAGAATTTTCTTGATAAAGTGTCTCACTGGATTAAAGTTGTGGGTTTTGCCCCCTTCTTTCCTCAGCTAAGATCTAGCAAGTGTAGGATAATACACAGAGAAAGAATTGCAGAGAAGTAGCAGTGAGTAGGAGTGCTGCAAAATAAGTTAAATTACAAACCAAAATCCATAAAGCGTTGATTGTTTACTCCTGCCAGAATTTTAGTAGCATTAATAAAAGATTGCTCTATTATGTCTTGGTCACTTGGGTGTGGTGCATGGGCTGAATTCAGGAGTGGACTTTGGGGGCTGTGTCACCGGGCACTGCGCAGGGTGGTCCCCTGAGAGCATCACCACATGGCACAGCCCTCCCCAGGGCAGAGAGGGGACAGCAGCAGGGGCATGGCAGCTGCTGGCCATTCAGACACAGACTAAGGACGTGGAGTTTTTAAAGTGCCTTTCACTTCTCAGCTGATACTGGATGAAGACACAAGTTTAATTCTGTATATGTTATAGTTTATAAAATGGGTATTATTTTTGAGGGCCTTCATAAAATTTTAGCCTTTTTGCTTGCGGTTCAAAGTTATGAAATGTTAACCTCTGTTTTGTTGCACCATTATTTTAAAAGTAGGGTTAGCATATTCAGATGAAATCAGTACATTACCGAGGGTTTTAAAGAGGAGATCCAAGGCATCGTTAAATAGAAGCAGAATAAGTAAAATGTACAAATGAAACACCCATAAAAAGCCAAGCTCTATCATGCCATAAACAATGATGTTTTAAAACTCTTAATAGGCTTAATAACAGTTTATTATTTTACCTTAACCCTTTTAAATGCCTTGGTTTTCCAGCTTTTATCTTGGTGGTTCTGAGCTGTTAATACCAGTTCTTAAATTTTCCCCTCTAGGTATATTTTCCAGGAGTCAATACAAAGAAAAAGTAAATGCAGCCATGCATTTGCTTTTAAAAAACACAGTAGGCACTGTGCCCAAAACCCTTCCTGGGCTAGGCTGTGTGATACAGCAAATATCTTATGTCTCCAGTACTTACAGAGGATTTCTAAAACTGAAGGTGACAATCCTGAATCAGTAGGAGCCTGAATGACAGGTCAGTGTTTCCCAGGGGTCCGGAGCCTCCCACAGTGTCTGGGTTTGCAGCCTCCCTCGTAGCTGCCATCTGCCCCACACACAGGGACCATGGCATGTCCTCCCTCCACTGAGGGTTTTTATGTGTTTCCAGATGTTTCCACTCGAGTCTTTTGCAAAACATTTTATTGTCAACCAGAAATAAAAAATTAATAACAACCAGAATTTCTAACCAGAGAGTCGATTTCAAATTCTTTTACATTTTGAAATTATTTTAATCTGGGAAGGTTTGGGGGATTTTTGGTGGTAAGGGTTGTTTTGCTCTTGGAATGACTGTGTTTTCCGTTAATATGCAAGTTGTTCTCTCTCTTTTTGGTATCCATGTAGAACAGGCTCATGCTGTGGGAGATTTCCTTTGGACATTGATGTAAGAATAGCCCCTTCACTGCATGTGTACTAACTACCAATATTAGTTGCAATTCAAGCATTTCTAGCAATTTGAATGGATCCAATGATTTTTAAATCATTCTTAATTTCATATGTCTACTCCTTTAATCTCTTTCAAATTACTGAAAATGTAAGGCATTCTAAACATTCCTGATCATTCTTCACTGCTTTGGCCCCATAAAGCCAATCTTTTCCAAAGTTAAGCACTTAAAAATTTGAAGTACTCCAATAAATTTAAATTGGCATATTCTGTGCATATCAATGGAGAATTATTAGAGCATTAATGCCTAGGAGTGATTGCTGAGGGCATGCAAACCAGTTCATACATTGATTTTTAATGGCTTTTTATTGATTCTGTGCTTTTTAAACTTGATACCCTTAGGTTGCCTCTTACATAGAGTTAACAGGTTTGTGATGATACACCAAGTTCGGTAGAGGCATCGTTTTTCTCTTACACTTTTTCTTTTCTCCTTAGAGCTTATTATTATAAATTGCCCAGATGCAAATAACAAATATACTTGGTCAGTGGCTTTAAAAATGGTGATTGTCACTGTAACTGGAAATGGTTTGTCATGTTTCCCTGGCTTGTCTGTAGACCAGATTTCTGCTGAAACCTTTAAGGGTCTCTCCTCCCCTCAGTGTGAGCACACACTGCTCACCAGCAATGATGGATGCTCTAGACCTGCCCTGACAGGATTCTTAGTAATTTTTAAATGTCAATCTTAATTTGTCAGGCCAAGATATTGTAGGTGTCATAAAGCACAAAGTGAAAATGCACCTTAGTACTTTTACATTTTGAAAATGATTAATTTATACTATGAATACAGACCTCTGCTCTTGATGAAATCCCACTGCATTTATTAATACTTTGGTATTAACCTATTAACCAATGCACTGTCACTGGCACCTGCACTGGGGCTAACTGGGGCAAGCGGGTGTTGTACTGGAGGAGGAGGAGGAGGGCTGGGGACAGGGCCCAGGCTCAGGGGACACCATTTGTGGCATGTCTGGGCTGGCCTGGGCTGGCAGGCTGTGGGAGGGGTGGGCTGTGGGGGCAGCTGGTGGCTGCCCGGGGACGTGTCCGACTGATGGATCAGGAAGGCTCAGGGAAGCACCACTTTGAACCAGTTACACCAACACCCTTCCTTGGGCGTGAGATGTGCTCTTGCCAACGTTTTCCTATGTGGGTCATAACAGGACAAGTGAGAATATTTCTAATAGATTCAATTCTTGTGGGTTTTTCAGTGCTTCTCCCCTGCTGCTGGGGCTGTGTTGTGTGAGCTTTTTCGGGAGGCAGTGACTCCAGTTTCATTTCACGGGGAACCAAACGCTCCCCCTGCATGGCTGTGATGCTGTTGCTTGTGATTCCCTTGCTGAGGCTCTGCCAGGAAGCCTGGTGACCATCAGAGGCAGGTGTCTCTCTCCCCCCTTCCTGAGATCCCCTCTGGCTGCGGTTAAGGCACGTAGCAGTCTGAGGAGACATTAATTGCTGTTAACTGCGATGGGCGCTTCTGTATTTGGGCTTTGTTTAGGGCAAATTCCTCTGCAATTGCATTGTTAGAAGCCACGGGTCTGTTAAAGTCGGAGTTATTAGGCCATGTGCTTTCTGTGTGTTGTCATAGTCGGAACAACACCAGTGTAAACGTCTGTGCTGGGCAGGGGAAGTGTTAAGTGAAGAATAAAAACAAGCTCAAATTCCCATTTGGAAACTGCATGCCTCAACAAATACCACTGTTCATAGCAAGTTATTAGCTTCTTGGTTGTAATTCTGGTCCTTTTCTAAAGGGAGGTGGAAAAAAGCATGTAAAAGAGATTTTTGACACTTCACGGTGTATTGAATGAACAGCAGAAAGCTCCCCAGCCTGCCCGTTCCCATTTACAGTTTGGATGTGGCTGAGGTAACACTTCTTCCTCCTTTTCCACGAGATTCCCCATGTTTTGTGGTGGCAGCACCCTAGACATCCCAGAATGTGTGTGACTAACACACTTTCAAATTACAGACCTGAAGTGTCCCTTTTTCTGAGGCTGCTGGGTAAGAGGACGTGTAAGAAGCCCTTCTGCACCCCAGATAGGAAGGGGGTCTCTGTTGAGGGCAATGCCAGGGCTCACTGGTGGGCAGCAGCTGATCTTCCTCCAAGGGTACCAAGGAGGAGAGGATGTCATGTCCTGGGTGACAGAGATGACCCCCGCACTGGGGGCTGGCAGGGGTTGCCTCCCTGAACATGTGATGAAGTGGGAAGTAGTTAAACGCCCTCTGGGAGGTTTAGGGGAGTGTTTGCTGGTGGATTTGGCTGAACTGAACTCCCATGTCTGTATCTGAACTGAACATTCTGAAGTTTATTACAGACCATCCACTCTGCACTGTTACTGCATGTGGCTGAGTTTCTAACAGCTTCCAAATCTTAAATGTCCCTGTTTTTATCAGGCCAGCTGTGTAAGAGGGACCTGCAAGAAGCCTTTTTCTTCCTTCTGAATGTACAGTCATCACCTTCTTTTGTCTTTGCTGTGTCCCTTCCAGAATTAGAAGATTCAGAGTGAGAAATGTGATTTATATATTTATTTAGAAGCCACTCTGAGCAACAGCACATTTACTAGCTTGGTTCATTTTTATGAATCTGATTCATTGCTTATTAAACCAATGGAAATCTTTCCATTGTTTTCAGCTGGTTTTGGCTCAGAACTTCTTGGTGTTTGACAGTATTTAGTAGGAGCTGAAAGATTTGAACTTCTAAATCATGCTATATTATGGTCTTCTGCCACGCCTGTTTCTTAATTATATACATAATCCCAGTATCTGTTGCTGTGTATTTCTGGTTGAGCAGTTTCTGTTTAGTTAAATTTTCACAAGAACGGTGTTATGAAACAGTTAAACAAAATATCATCAATATTATATTTGTCAAAAGCGAGAAACTAAATATTGAGATCAGTTTTATCCATTCATTAGTTTATGGACACCGAGTCCTCTGAGGAATGTCACAAATTCCCTTGCTGCATCTCAGTGCTAGATTTAGCATTTGGATCTTTGATTTAATGGAAAGATACATTAAAAACTGATACAGTCAGACAGCTCCCAGTGGGGTGTGCATCTATGTCGACTTTTACGTCACAGTTCTTTCAGTCGAGATTTGGCAGAAGATTCTTTTATCCAAAAGTTGTTCTGGAATGTGCCATGCACGTTTCATAAGCACGGAGCATCTTCTCACGTGAGAGCAGATCCCCTGCCTCAGCCTGCCCAGCCCAGCTGTCAGGTGTGTGTGGATGTGAGAGGTGCTCGTGTCCCCCTCCACACCTTTGGGCTGTGCCAGAGGGGCTTTGCAGGAGCCAGCCTCGTCCAGAGAGCACTGGCAATTCCCACAACTGTCGTGTGCTGTGGAACTGTTTGCATTTTTAGCAAAGTTCAGTGTGATCGTGGTTTATTCTTTTATATTGACTTTCTAAATCTATTCCAGTAGCTGTCATTTCCCTCAGGAACCTTTAGTGAATCCATGGATTTGGAGTTACTATTATAACATATTACAGGACAATTAATTTGTAAGCACTGTAACCTGTCCTAGAAAGCAGATTCTGAGAGGAATACTTTTATCCTTATAATTTAATGTATCATGTAATGAAAACTAATCTATGTAGTTCAAATTCAGACATTAAAACAAGTTAAAAGGGTCAGTATATACAATAAATTTCCCTTTGCCAATTTACTCAGTTAATTTAGACATTGCCTTTTCACTTAACTCATTAAAACTTTCTTGCCAAGTTTACTTATCTGTGTTAAGGGTACAATTAATATTATAATTTTTAATTATCCACTTGGTTTTATCAGAGCTAAAGTGTTTCCTTAAGTGTGAATATCAAAATAGAGCCTATATTTTTTAAGAAAGTGAAGCACTGCAATTTCACTAATTCCTTAATAGCACAAATATTTGTGTATCCTTTTCCTTACTGTTTATACATCAATTGTTGTGTTGTTTTGTTTTATTTTATAACCTTAGCATAATATATACTGAAAGCTATATTTTGTACTACTTAATTCTGCACCACTCATTCTGATTTATGGCATCATTTTGTTTCCAGCTCACTCCTTATCTTCAAAAGGCTTGATCCAAAACTCATCAAATTCAGAGGAATAGATCCCAGTGGGCTTTGGATTAGACTAGAAGGGTGAAATTGTGGACTTCATGAAGTTTGCATTACATGTGCAGATATGCAGTACTGAGATTACTTGATAGATTTCTAATTCAGGTTCTTCTATTTAGGAGCAAGTTCTTGAGAATCCTGGCCATGCACTTGAAATTTAAGAGACCATTTTAGTTGCATATATTCATCCATTTTCTTACTATGACATTTGAGAATACATTTATTTGCCAGTTTGATTTTATCATCATTATGGAGGGCTCATGTTTCTAATTTCTCCTACAGTCTCTTGAATTGTTAATGTTAACTCCTACTGAACCCAGCCTTGTTTCCTAACAGAGGGATGCCATTCTGAACTGATATTGGCGCTGAGCTGTTAAAAATACTTTCTTCAGGAATGACAGGTTTACAAGTCATAATAAAGGACAGCTCATCACAAAAGTATGGAAAGGCGTTAATGCAGAAGACACCTGGTAAATACTATTACAATGTATTTATCTTGTTATTTCTTAGTTATAGATGTATGGAGTGATAGATATAGAATTATGAAATTGATTTAAGTTCTTCAGTGCAGCAGAAGCTGTTTTGTCATCTTCAGTGCTCTCGCTTTTCTTTTTCACCTGACATTGTTAAATTGAAACACCCTGGACACAGACATATCTTCCATTATATACCAGCTAGAACATTCCTGGGTTTGCCATTAACTTGATAATCCCTAGTATTCTGTCTGGCTATGTATATAGACTGCTGCACATGAGATCCACTTTATTAAATAAATACAGAGGGAGTGTGTTAATATGAAACGATTGCAGCAGATACGAGTAGATAATCGTGTGTGCTACGAGCTACCTCAAAAAATGCATTTGTGATATATGGCTGTGCTGCCTGATCCATGGCTATTGTGCAGCTGATTAGCTGTGGTGAGAAATTACTCATTCCCTTGTATTAACTACACTGTTTAACTACACTGTTTCCACCAATCAGTATGAAGTATGCCAACTTTGTTTAGCCTGTGCACTTGTGCAATGATGAACAAGTAATGCATAAAACAAACCCTCCTACCTAATCAAACATTCCTCAGAGATTTGAAAACAGAAACAAAGGGTAAATCCATTCCTAGATTATAATGGTAAAACAAACTAAAGTTTGACATATGTATATGGAAACTATGAACACATGATATGAATATTTTTTAAACAACAACGTTTGAATTATTAATAAATGCAAAAGATATGTTTTAACACAAAATGGAACAATTGGAAGGATATATTTCTTCAGAAGCACAAGGATCAGGAAAGATCTCAATTGAATATAAACATTTTTTCCCCTCTTGCTTTCCATGTTAGCTTTTTCAAATGTCTGTCTCATGGTTGTAGTTGGAGAAGTTTCCCTTTGTCATCCCTGAGCCTGCAGTACAATCTTCATTCTCCAAGTATATAATAAATGAAGTTAGTTAACCCTCAGGGTGTGAAACCCATTTTTCTCTTCTTGTCCTAGGGTGTTAGGTGTTGAGGACAGCTGACGAGCAATCCTTTAGGAAGGACTGCAGAGCTATCCAGGAAAGGGCTTATATTTAATTTTGCCATACATCCTGGCTGCCAGGTTATTTGATTTTAATATAATTAATGGATCTCTTCATGGGTATATTTTTTCTTAGTCATCAAGAAAGCTCAAAATATTTTATAAGAGTGATTTTGTTGGAGAGTAGTAAATATTGATGGAAGGAGATATCAGAAAGTTCAGGGAGTTCTGGACTTTATTTTCCCTTATCATTAGATTTGAACAAGCTCAGTGCTTGTAGATTTGAGGGGGACTGTGATGAGAGACCACTGTAGGCATTTTCACTGGTGACTACACATTAGTTAGGGGCTTTCATTCTGCTCTTCCCTACAATACTTATTGGATTTTGTGGCTGCTGGGTGAACAGATAAAGCACAAAACACTCATCAGTAGAAATGCCATGTATAAATAAAATCCTAAATTGAAACCATCATAAGCAATTCAAAGTAAAGACAACAGAGTCTTTAACATTAGGCCCTTAGGGGAAACAGAGTGAGGGAACAGCAATGCCAACTTTAACTTTGAATTCCCAGTAGTGCATTGGCTTGTACCCCAACTTTAACATTAATCAGAAGCTTCTCTGCATTTCATCTCCTCATTTGCAAAAAAATCTTTGCTGAAAGGTTATATAAAACTCATTATTTACCTGAGTGACCAGAAAGGCTCTCAAAGTGCCATTCCAAGCTCTCGGGTGAATGCTTATTTATAGTTTTTTAATAGGCATTCATTACCTGATGGATTGGAAAGACTCTTTTTGAACCAGTTCCTGTCTATTGGTTAAATACAGATTGATAACTTTTTCTTAAAAAGCTTATTATTAACCAGATAAGCTCATCACCTTTGGATTTCTAAAGTGGTGATTAGTTTTAGCTTCCAAGGGTTTATTCAAGATTTTTTTTTTTTTTTTTTTTTTTGGTGTAACTTGAATTTTGCCCAGTGGGCCATATTCTGGAAATTAATTACAGTAGTGCAATGCTTGCAAAACCCTGACTGAAGCAGTAACATAAGCCTGTTTGCACAAAGAAATACCTCAAACCTATATTGCTGTTCATATATTGGGTAGTCCAAGCACAGGGCATAGAGGAGGTAAAAGGGTGCAGCCCATTTTAAAATTCCTGTGAGCTTGGTTGGAAACACATTGTTAGGCATATTTTGATGCCTAAAAAGACATAACAAGTCCTATTCACACCTCTGTGCAATTTGCACAGTCTTTGAGCTTCACTGATTTTGCTTGGTGTATCATTCTGCTTTTGGGGATTTGCTTCTAGCTTAAATTACTGTGGAAACAGAAAAAAAAAAAAAATCCAGAGTTTTTACAACCGCAGTTTGGCAGTGCGGGCGCAGAATCCCCATGCAGAATACCTCTATGGGTGGCTGTCAGTGCCTGCCATCCTTTGTGAATTGATATTTACCCCATCTCAGCTGTTCCTCCCTTGTCAGTGCCACAGGCAATGCTCCCTTGGCACGGCTCCACAGGCGGGCAGCCCCGGCTCCTCACCCACCTCTGCAGCTGTTAGCACATCTGTGGGGCTTCAGAGAGACAAGCCCTGGCTAAAGAGGTGTGAAACAACACGGCCATACACGCTCAAGCCTTGTGTTCCTTGAGGGCTCTTCTAAGGTCTAACTTGTGCCTTAAAATGATGCTCTCCAACTGCATCAGTTGATGCTTAAATCCAACATAAGGATGAAATGATAAGGAAAAAGAGCCCTTAATTTGCAATGTTCCTGGAAAATGGGTAGGTTGTTTGAATTTTCTGGGGTTTCCATGTAATTCCTATCATATTTGAAAATTTCAAGCCTTGTTTGCTTGTGTTTTATATTTCTAATTTAGGGCATTAAGGATACCTGTCTTTGCTTCAGTCCTTTTCACTAGCCACTTTTTCTTTCATCCTCTAATTTTTAAGCTGGAAATTTCCACCCTGTTCACTCTTTTTTCTCCTTCATGGGGTAAATATATGTTGTTAGAAGGAGTGTTGAACACTCACTGGAGGGAACTGTCCTTTCTCAGCTCTTTAGGCAGAGTAAGTTTTCAACCATCTCAGACAATTCCTACATTTTGGTGTTACTTCCCAGTTGTTTCAGAGATGGTTTCCTTCAAATACTTCTAATTATGCAAAGATGCTTTCCACAAAACAAAAAAAGAACTCAAGTTTCTTATGTAAAATTAAAAAATATCTGGAAAAAACCCTTTTAGATTAAGTGATAACATTGAAAATAAATACCTGAAGCCTTAAAGCCCCTTGAGCTTAACAGAAAGGAAATGATAAAGGTCATAGTGTTGGTGTTCTTTGACATCACCTTTGCTGTTGTAAACTTTGGTGGAAGTGCTTATCCTAACTATCCATTGTATTAATTTTCAGGAAACCAGTTTCCCATTTGGTTGAGAAATCCTTAAAATTCTGTTTAAAATAACGTAATCAAACCCAGTTATACTGTTTGCCTCCCTCTGCTGGCTGTGCAGACAGTGTTAGTTGCCTTCTTGTGTGACCCTCTCATTCTAAGCCAGCAGGTTGATTATAACAGTCTTCATTTCAAGGTGGGTGAGCAGCTATATAGGAACAGTATTATGGAAACAGGAAATTTTTAAAGATAGAAGTCTTTATTTTTGAGTTTTTAAATTATCAGAAATGTGTTTTTTGTTAAAGAAGGTCCCTCTGAGCTCTCCTGAACTCATATTCTGGACTGGTTTAGGTGGGGACAGGAGAGTCATGTGCAATTCCTTTGAAGAAAGGCCAGGTGCTGAGGTACAGCAACAATATTTTGGCAGGAAAATGGCAAATCAAATCCAACTGTCCAAGAGGGCTAGATATGAGCAGAGCTGAACAAATCTTTGTGTGTACACACATCATTCAGGTGCTTTGCATTACACAGAGAGCTCTCCACTTCATCAGTTTTCAGATGTTCTGCTCTGCACTGGTGTCACTCTGTATTGATGTATATTTTTCACATGCATATCATAGCCAGCTCTGTCCTTTGTCCCACTCCCAGAGCCTCTGCAATTCTCCAGGGATGTTGCCTAAATCACTTTCAAGTGTCCAGTCTCCTGTGAGGATGTGAGATATTCCTCTTTGTTTTATTAGCACGCACAGAAAGCAACCCTGAAACAGAACCTAAGGCATTATATGGTGGAGCCTCCCTAATCACAAAACCAAGGATATAATTTTCTCCCCAAGGAAATTGTTTTTCATATTCTTGGGCATCAGTTTAAGTAGAACTTTTTGGTCCTGTGTCTGTACCTGGACACCCAGAGTGACCCTTTCAAAGGGCAGGTGCAGTGGTAGAGCTTGAGGATAGAACAAACAAAAAGAGAGGAGTAAAATTTTCATTAAAGCTATTTAGGGGAAAATTAAAAAATGGAGACACAAGTATTATTTGGAATTGGTAAAAACAACTCTTGTAAGCAAAGCAACAGAGCAACAGCACTGAATTTCCATTCCAGCTTTTCTTGGGGTGTCTGCACCACACCATGCTGACCTGGGCTGTGCTGGGACCCTCAGGTGCACTGAGTGCAGCCCCAGCTGCTCTCCCCTGCCCAGCCACCACCCCTGCCCCTCTGTGGGACCCTCTGCAGCTCCGTGTGCCCGGCTGGCCCGGGCATGGCTGTGCTGCAGACTGCACACAGGGACCATGGAGGGCAGCCTGAGCTGAATAGCTGGTGTTTGTGCTGAGGGTACACCAAACCACTGGGCATAAATCACATCTCTTCAGACAAAAGCAGCCTCACCAGTTCATAGGAGCCTGTCATTAATATTAGTTTAAAAAAGAGCTGTTCTGTACCCCCGGGATGGTGTCCCTGGGGGTGGGTGTGAGCAGGAGGCGAGGGCCACGCTGGCTGTGCCACCAGGGTGTCTCGGGCCAGCTATGGGTGAGCTCTGCCCTGCCCTCAGGCTCCCAGCCCTCTCCCAGCCTGGCAGTGCTTTCTGGCTGCCATGACCACAAGGCACTGCTGCCAGGGACAGCCCTGGCACTGTGGGTGAGGGGGAGACCCAGCTTTGAGTCCACCTCACAGACACAGGCTGTGTGTGCTGGACCCCTGAGGGGACACGCCTTCACTCCAGCTGCGGGGGAAAACCTCGCCAAAATGGCTTGGGGTCGGGTTCAGGTCCTCCCAAAATATCCCAGGCTTTCTCCAACCTCAGCCACCAGCCCAGTGGAGACGAGGTATTGCTGTGCAGACACTGGCACCTGCTGAAGTGGCTGCACATGAGGCAGTCTAGCTCAGGGACACCTTTGCTGTGTCCCCCACAGAGCCGGACGTGTTCGCCACCTGGCAGCACAGAGCTCCCTGCCAGGTGAGTGATGCACCTCGCACTCGGGCCCGGGTCAGATGGTGAAGGGAAAAGGTATCATGGCCTTAATTAGTGTCACACAGGACTTAAGGTGCGAAATCACAGCTTAAAAGGTAAGACACCAACGTTTCCAGCACATCCTTAAAATGGAGCTCTTTCCGTTAAAGAATTCTGCAAATTTTCTGATGGCGCAACAGCTTAAACAAGGAGGTGTCTGACAATGGAGGAGGTTCTGGGAGGGCAGCTGTGAGCCAGGAGGGAGGCACAGGCAGCACAGGGGACTGCATGCAACTGGTAGAGGAAAGGGAGAGCTCAGATGGAGCAGGATCTGTCAAAGCAACATGTTGGGAATGCTGGAGTTCATCAAGGGAAAGTGGCCAAGTGCTGAGATGAGCACAAAGTTATAATCATTAGATATCTAGGTTTTGCTGTGATCCTTGGGACCAGTGTGGAAAGAAAAGGGAATAGTTTAAGGAAACTGTTGAAAAGTGGGATATTGGTTAGAATAGTTGAATTAGAAGAAATGCTTACCCAAAAAATTATTCCAGAGTCTTACCTCAAAGGTAAGATCTCACCATCTCTTTTAAATAGCTCCTGAAGAGCTCTGACAGACTGAGAACAGGCTCAACGTGAATTTTCTACAAGAGCTAAGTCAGTGGTAATGCACTTTAAGTTGAAGTTCAGCTATTCTTTTGGATATTTTCCCCAGCACTTTCTCCTCTTGATCAACCATAATTCCTGGTGATTACAGCTGGAGAAGGAGACCTGCTATACCAATTCCACATAAATTTAAATGTTAAAGTTTAAATCCTGGAGCAACAGTTGTCTCCTGATCTTCTACATTGTGCTTGTACTGAGACTTACTGCAGCTTTCACTCTTGCTCTCTCGGAGGGTATGGGAGCCCCTGTTGTGCTGAATGGAAGATGGGCACAGAAGTATGTCCTGCATGGGTTTATAAATGCTGTGCCTTTATTCTGGAAGCAGAATTTGCTTGATTCCACTAGGTGGATCTATTGAGAACATTGTTCACTCTTTAATGTAAAAAGTGTCTTTCACTTAAAGAAAAAAAAAAAGAAATTTTTTTCTTTATTACTGCTTTACTCAGCTCCTTATGTTTTTAAACCACAAAGGTGGTCACTTTTGTCCACAGAAAGCTCCAAAGCCATGTATCAGTCTGTCAATCCATAATACCTTGAAGGACTTTTTCTCTCCATTGCAGTTTTGCCTTTATTTTGCTAAAGAAAAGAGTCAGTGCTGTGAAAGGGAGATGCACCTCCAGAGTGACCTGTCTTTAGATGCTGCTTCTACTGCATTTCTTCCTGATGGCCATTTTGTACTCTCATTTGGGTCCTTTCCTGGTGGCTGTGATTTGATGAATTTTTGATGACTTTATCACAAAAAGTGGCCAACATAGGCTCCTGACCTTAGTATCTGCTTTTAATGACCAATGCAAGTTGTCTGTGATGTCAGGCTCAATGATAGCTGATTGCTATATTGAGGATGTGCATTTATCTCCTAAAAACACCCAACTTTTTACAGATTCTGATTATCTTGTCCCTGTGATGATGGTGAGTACAACCTTGGTTGATCAAATCTATAAAGAGATATTTATTTTCGTCATGGCCCCTGGGAAATAGACAGCTTGTTCTCAAACGGGTTCTGCCTCTACTCTCTTTTGAAAGCTGGGACCTCAGAGTCCCTTTACCAAGAAGCTTTCTTAGAATCTGTGCCACTGGGAAAAACCTCCATCCACCTTGTCAGTTTGCTGGGGTTCTGCCCAGGAAACCCCCGTGTTTGTAACAGGAATTTTGAAAGGCTTTTCCCTTCTTTTCCTGTGAGAGTGTTTTATTTATGTCTTCTTGAACCATGCTTCAGCAACTTCCTTGCTGGCTGACTTGTGTTTTCACTGGCTCAGACTGCCATGGAGATCGCACCACCTGTTCCAGAGTTTGCTGAAACATTTAGTGCAAGTTTTCTGAAATCCCTTATTTAAAGTCCCTGCTATTGGATGACTTCTTTTATGTGCCTTTCCTTATCAATATTAAGGACCTGATGTCCTGCTCTTCCTTGGAGAAGAGACCCCCTCCTAAAGGCATTTCAATGGGCTTCTTCAGTCTTTATTGAAAGAATGCCCAGTTGCTTATCACCTCTCTTTAGGAAGAAAATGCTGATCACACTTTTTAAGAACAAAGGCAGGATTATTCCATGGTTCTTCCTTATAAAGCAAACAACTTATAAATATTTAAATATATAAAGCTAATGTTTCTCCCCCACCCATCATTTAAATTATTGTATGACCAGTTGTCTTTTGCTACTTTTCTGTGTAAATCCTCATAAAATGCTCCTCCTACCTGGACTTCTGTTGGACTCATCAAACTTGAGGAGATTTGAGATATTGTCCCCTGTTATTTACATCTGTCTGAAATGAGATCTTCTAGAAGGCTGTCATTCCACAAAGGTAGAAATGATGAACGGTAATGTTGCCTAGCTGAGGAACTAAGCTTTCACTTCTCTCTTCCTACTTTTTGAAGTTTGACAAGTCTGTAGCTGATAGCTTTTCCTCCCTGAGAAGGTGCCCACTATGTTCCAAGGCAGTGCAAGGGCCTTGCAGAGTAAGGCACACAATGTACATCTCCTCTAATCTTTCCCTCTGTCCTCTGTATACAGAGGTTTTACCTTGTTTTGAAGAGGCAGAGTATTCCTGCCCATTCATAGAGGAGGCACAGAAAGGAATACAACCCACCAAAGAAGCTGGAGAAGTAGCTAAGGACAGTTGAGAGCACACAAAGGCTTTGAAGAGAAAAGACCTTTCCCTGGATGCAATAAAAGGATAAAGGAGCAATACTGAAAAATGGGGAGAAATAGGAAGAAATACTGGGGGGGACTACAGAAGTGCTGATGGAGCCTGAGAATACATTGAATTCTGAGAGATGTTGGAGCAAACTCTCCCTGAGCTCAAATCTGAGTTTTTTTTCTGAAGCCTAGCTGACCAGTATTCATTGCTTAGGTGCTGGAGTGTGTCACTGCATCAATAAAACAAGGAGGTCTCTTGTCTCTAGGAAGCACTGAGCTCATGGATCTACGTTATCTCTTCATGGTCCACTTTGGGCCATCCCACCCCAAATAATCATGTCTGTGAAGTGCTGGGGAAAACAATTTTAATCAGTCTTGTTAACAGAATCCTCCCTTGACAGCACCTCTGCCTGCAAGTACTACTCTGCCTGCTTTTCCAGATTTTGAGGAGAGTTTGACATTTTCTTCCTGTAGAGTTGAGTTGGAGGATCATCTGGACCATCTAACTGACTACCAAGAAAAAAAAAAAGAGAAAAGAAAAAAAGAAAAGCAAATTTGATTGGTGATTCACCAGTGCTGCACCACTGCTCTGCCCTCATCTTAGTGAGGGTTTAGTACCTAATCTCAGCTACCTGGGAGATGGTTCCTAATCTTTGTCCACTTGAAAGTTTCTGGAGGGAAATTATTTTTCTTTCCAGAACAGAAAGAGAAGAAGAAATATTTGAATTTCTGCAAAGATCAGAGTCAAAGCCCTCAGGTTCATGCTTGTTTTCACTCAAATAGTTGTTTCTAAATGAGCATCATGCACTTACTCCAGAGGAACAGGAAATCCCAGTTAGATGTCTCAAGCTCCTCTGCTGTCAGTTGCTGTTTTACCTATCTCTAGTCAATATTCTTATCTTTGTCTCAGGAAAAAGAATCATGGGGTTTTCCTGAGTTCTCATTCTCCTGTAACTCTTTGTGCAATGCTCTGAAATCTCCTGTCTGTTGCTGATTCCAGGTACTTGATTTGGCCCCTGCCTCTGAAATGCTATCCCCTCCTATCTGGTTTGTTTTATGTAGCCCTAGGTCACAAAAATCCAAAGGTGAAATCTGATATTTTTTAAAAAAGGTATAGCTTATTCTTTTATAAGACTGCTAATAATGTTCAGCCTTGACAGGGTTAAAAGGCAACATCCATTTCCCCATTATCTTGTTTAAAAAGTGCCTTTTTTAAAGTCCATATGGCGACTTCCTTTCGACCTGCTTTCCCATCCTCGTCTCTTTGTCAGGGCTGTCACTTATAAAGAATCACTTGACTTACAATAACAAGTTCAAAAGAAGACAGAATATAATCAGTTGATCCACGAAGAATTGAAATAAAGAACACCCCCACTGCTCCAGTTATCATTCCCATAGAGATAGTGATATTATTGATGTGATTGCTATGCTAATTTCTATAGAAAAAACTTGTATTTTGGAATTTGTTCAAAGAGAATTTCAGACACATCAAATTGGAAAATGCAGAGTGAATTCCTAAACTTTTTCGTATAGGCATGGGAATCTTTTTTTTTTTTTTTTTTTTTTTTTTTAATGTTGAATAGCTCTGAACAACTATTTATAAACTTCACTTCAAAAACCAATTGGAAAAATGTTGCTAATTTTTCAGTTATTATAGAAAGTTAATTCACTGTAGTTCTATATAAAAAAGTCTTATTGTACCCTTAGGGTTATTAATATTGCCCCCATAACCTGCAGAAGTGGGATTGGACCACAGAATACAGAAACAGAGGCTAGGGATTATAAAAGATGGGCATATTTAAGTCCAGTGTTTAGGAAGAGCTAATTAATCTATACCCCTTCCTCTGCAATTCCATAGTCCCTCTGGGAATTGCCACAAACATAAACTTTTTTTTTCTCACGGATTCCTATTTTAACTAGAAGGTTTCAGCTTGTGATGTTATGCTTTTTATGTAGTAAACTGATTTAAAATGTATGCCAGTCATCTTCAGGGAACTCATTTCAGTCAAGATGAAACTAGTCTTACCTGAATCAATGTTTTAAGTGTCCCTGTGGCTCGGCATTTTGAATAATCAATCTGTCTCCATCGCTTCTTAATCATGCGCATCACAGTCTTTTTTATTTGTCAACCCTTTCGGATCCTGGCTTTTTGTTATTAACATGCCCCTAATGTCACATGCAAGCCTTTTCTTTAAAACAAGCTGCTCATTGGTGTATTTTGATACTTTTTATTATTACTAAATCTTTTTTCCCATAATTACACCACAATCATTATATAATCCCATAACAAAGAGTCTATTGAGGCACCATGCTTTTGTCAACTATGGGACACAGAATCCATAATTGCATTATTCAGCTTCTCCCCCCCCCCCTTCTGCTTTGTAGAAACACAACCTATTTCACCAGTCACATTTGCACCTTGTTTGCTTGGTTATATATTATTTACTAAATCGTTGCCCTGCGGATAAACCGTGTAAAGTTGCTTTAAAAAAGTTATTTGTTTGATAATTAAGTCCTGAAAACCCATCGTTTAATGATTATTCCGAACCCATAAGGCAGAGAACCTCCATGACGTTTTTCTCTAAGTTTAATTACCGTATGCTAATTTCCTTGCCTACTACGTGATTAATTAAAATCATATTTTCATAATCATTTGGCACTAGTATTGTTTTAGAATTATCATGATCCCCTAAATAGTGTATGTAAATAAAGTCGGCTCTAATGGAAAGAATCAAAATGCAACGCTGAGGACCTTTATGTGTTTGTATGCATGCGATTGGCAACATAACTGGCTTATTTACATTAAATACGCCACAAGGTTACAGTGCAGATCAACGTCACTTTATCGCTGATTACTTCTCTTAAACGCCGGAGCGGTGACTGATGCTCCGGTCCCCCTGTCCGCCAAGGTTTCCCCGGGAGTTTTTTTTTTTTAGGAGAAACAGACTTTGCATAGTTTCGGGAGCAGGTAAGAAGGGCGCTTTGTGGAGCCCGGCGCTGCCCCCGGGGGCTCGGCGGGGTTTGCGGGGCGCGGGCAGGGGCGGCGGGGCGCGGGCGCGGGGGCTGCGCGGGCGCGGGGGCTGCGCGGGGCGCGGGCAGCGGCGCTGGCCGGGGGGCTGCGGAGCGGCGCGGGCTCCTCGGGGTGTTTACACGCGCTCAAGGTCACGACCAAGCTGCGCCGTGTTAAATGGTTTCTTAGTTGCTAGACAGGGAGAAAAAATGGACGATCACAGACCATTCTTTGTAGATTATTATATCAAGGGTTCAGCTTTTGGCTCATCAAAGCTAAATGCCGCAAGACCTATCTAGTTGCTGTGAATTATGCCAAGACGACAATGGAGTGCTTTTTTAATGGTACAATGCATTTCACCTACCAGATAGGGGGAGTCCACGCTGAGAGATGGGGATGTCTTGTGATGTTGGGTGATCAGTATCAATGAAGGGGGTTATTCTGAAAAGAGACAGATTAAAATAAAGCGCTCTTTGCTCGGGATGTGCTGGAAGCAGTTGGGAGGGCTACCCGGAGCGGGCGGCCGCGGCAGCCCCGCGCCGCACTTTTCCCCCTCCGCACAAGAAAATGATCAAGTCAATCATGTGGACATGCTTCATTATTCATTGAACACAATCTTTTACAACGCTCCGTTTACGTGCGGGAGTTTCTTCTACGCTTTGCTTTAAATTTTAAGGTAAGAAAGACAAAGGTAAAAAGGGGGTTTTTGAGGATCCGGGAGGCTCCCGTGAGCCATCAAAGAGGCTCCAAAGTCAGTCCGGAGTATGTTTTTGTTTTTTATTTCTTTTTAATCATGGCAATGGGGCCTGCGTTTTCCACCGTGATTAAAAAAATACAGTATAATTAAATATCCATAGCAGTGACGTTTGCAAGCAGGGCTGTCAGGGGAAAAGCAGAAAATAATGAAAGGAGCGGAGAAGCCATTGAATGGCGCTATAGAACTTAGCCTGAAGAAAACCCTACGTTTTTCCTCTTTCTCTCTCGTTTCTTTTAAAACCGTTACTTTACAAAAAAGGAGCGGGCGGGCGAGGCGAGGGGAGGCGAGTGCCGGCGGCGGCCGCGGCGCTGCCCGGGGGCCGCCCGCCGCCGGCCCCAGCCCGCACCGACCCTGCCCTTAACTTGCCCAGAAACTTTTTGTTTTAAAGGGTTGCTGCGGAGCAAACTTTGCTGAAGTGACTTTAGACGCGGCCCCCCCCCCCCTCCACTTTCCTCCCTCCCCCGTTAGGATCCCGGCTAATCGTGGTGTAATTTGTAAACTCCCCCCCTCTTTTTTTTTTTTTTTTTTTTAATCAAAGTTAGCTGATGCATACCATGTGTCAAACTTGTGAGATTCAAGTGCCTAAGAGACCTGCCATTTTGTGCTCTAATCGACCTCTTATGAATAGGAGCCGTGCATAATGCTGCGAGGAGCGTTGTGACATTCAAGTAGGCACTAAATGTCAGGCCAGGTCTCAGCCCTTTCGGGGGGAGCGGAGCGCGCCCGGCGGCGCCGCGGGGAGCGGGGAGGCACCTGCCAGCCCGCCGCCGGGGCTTTTGTCAGCGCCCGGAGAAAGTAACAGGTTAAGGAGGAAACTTAAATGGCAATCCCCGGCGGGGAGGGGGGAGCATCACCTTCCCGGCGGCGCGCCGTGCGCGGAGGGCCGCGGGGGCGCCGCTGCCGGCGCGGGGCAGCGGCCTCGCTCTCCGGCGCGGGGGCTGCGCGGGGCTGCGCGGCCGGGAGGCGGGGGGCACCGGGCCGGCGGCGGGATTAGCGGGAGGGGGGGAGGAAGGAGAGATTCTTTGATGCTGTGTAGGAAAGAATCCAGATTTTAATGCGCCCATCTGTTGCAGTTTTGCAAATAATTAATATATATGTGTGTATGTGTGAGAGAGAGGGCTTGGGGGAGCGCTGCCGCCTGTGAACTTCAACGCAAAATAAAAGGTCGCGAAGATTTATGCTGTTTATCGGAGGGTCCGCGGCTCCCGCGGGGCGGCTCGCACGGGCTCCATCCGAAAAGTTAGTTGCCGGCGTGCCCCGGCGCGGCGGCGGGCCGGGGGCACGGTCCGGCCGCGGGTGCCGGCGCCCGGGGCGGGCGCGGCGGGGAGGGCTCCGGCCGCCGCCTGCCTGCGCGGCGGGCATTGTTTCGGGGTGCGTGCGGCGGATGTGGCCGTGGCTGATACAGTGTCGAGGCGGGGACGTGATTTGTCAGATCCCTCCGTTCGCACTTGAGCCGCCGCCGCCGGGCCGGGGAGCGGCGGTGCGGGGAGCGGTTGCGCGGCGCGGTGCGGGGCGCGGCGCTCCGCGGGGCAGGGGCGGGCGCGGGGCGCGGCTGCCCGGCCGCCCGCGGCGGGAGCGCTCTGCGGGGCTGTGCATTCCCTCGCCGCCCCCCGCCCCCCCCGTGCAGTTTAAAATAAATCCAACAGGGGCCGTGTTTGCTGAGCTGATGTGCCCGGCTGATACAGATAGCGGCGGCGAGCCGCCCGCTTCTGTGGAAAAAGACTATTTTAAGTGTCATAATTAAGTTTAGAAGCCTTGTTTGGGCTCATTCACTGCTCGAAATAAAAAGGACTGGCTGCTTTTAGACCCTTTCTGAAGGGGTTGGCTAAGCGCCTCTGCACGTTCGCTCGGAGAAGAATGTTTTCTTTTCTAGTTTAATATTAGAAACGATATTTTTACTTGTTTAAACCGGATTTGATTTTTTGGAGATTTTTTTCCTCTCCCCCCCGCCCCCCCCCATCGCTCAAATCTTTGTTCATTGTTCATTGACTGTGGAAGGCTGCTTAAATGTACGGAGAGAGGGGGGAGGCCCCCTCGGTGGTTTGATGTTGAAATAGTAAACCTGAATGAGGAGGGTGGCTGGAAAAGTGGACATTGCAGCTTTAATTAACTTCAAGATGCTTCAGCGAGGACCAGAGCGTAGTAGTGACGTTGCCTCATAAATCTGTCCAGTACAGTGCGTTGCATTGAACTATTACAGTATCACCATCATATTGAATATTCACTACCTATCCGGGAGCAGATTTGCATAATTGGATCTTTTTTAAATGAAACTTGTTTGCAAAAACCCAAACAAAACCAAAAATACAAAAGCCCAAGTGAAAACCGCGGCGATCTGCATGGTTATAAAGGGTTCAAACATATCCGAAAAGTAAGTGACCTGCATAAGTACATCAATAGGTTAAGTGCAAATAAGATGAGAAGTGCTTCTGAAAGCTGTACATTCCCTATGTGGTCTCTTGGGTTGTTTCTCAATAGCGAGATTTTTTTGTAGCCTCAGGGATTTTAGGTTTTCTGTCTGCTTTCATAACTTTTTCCCTCACAGTTGTTATACAAGGTGAGGCTTTTGTACCATGCCTGTGTACCTGTAGTGATGTTTTTAAAGGAAATAGATTTACAGTTTGTAGTTTGTGCTGTTTGACTTGTATAATTATGGGTACTGTAGAAGGGAAATGTGTATTGCAGTTATATTTCTGGTCATCAAATAGATCATCACTAAATATGTCAGAATATTCAAAGATTGTTTGTGTATGTGTTTGTGTATTGCTTAAAAATCGACTAAGTTACCTAAGCTGTTACTTCTTAAATCAGAGAAGCAACTAGCTTTTTAATGTGTATGTACCCCCCCCCCCCCCCCAATATTTGACGGAGGATGAAGAGAACTGATGTAATTAAAAATACCAGCAATTTTTAGAGTGAATTTGTAGCTTCTGTGTAAACCCCATCCCCTCCTAACCGAGTAGCTGGCTTGCAATAATATTGGAGTTTTGGATCGGGCAGGTTTAGAAGTATTTTGTGAAATCAGATGCTGGTGTTTCGGATGCTGCGAGGGAAAGTTGTGGAGGGAATGCAGCTGAGAGCTGGAAGTTGCCTCGTGGGGAAAGGGAGCAGCCATCGGTGGGGCGAGCCGGGCAGAAGTGCAAAGTCTGCGTGCAGCCCCAGCCTTGCCCCGGCTCTCCCCCCTCGCCGAAGGCTGCCTTAGTTATGATGTCATTCTGATAGTGGAGAGCAAATGTCTCCTGATTCTACCATTAAACGCCTGGCTGATTTGCCTGATAATGATAGCATTGACGTCCTGCTCCTTGACAAACGCAAGCCCTACGAGCCCTATGAATTAACTTTTTTCCCATAGCTGGGAGCCAGCTAGCTTTACGACTCATGAATGTAGCAGCACTTCTTTGACAGAATACTTTGAACCTCCTCAATTCTGCAACAAACCCCCTACTCTAAACACCACTTCTGTTAGGCTGCTAGCACACCCCTGGACAGTTGGGGCCTGATTTGCAGGGCTGCTGAGCATTCATCACTTCCACTGACTTCAGATGGAGTTGTAGGTGCTCAGCAGCTTTGAAAATCAGGCCCTGTGTTCAGTCAACAGATGATGTATTTTTTTGGCTTGTTTGGTTTTTTTTTTTTTTTTTGTTATTGCTTTTTAAGTTAGACAGTTAAAGAGGACTCTATGATTTCTAGTCATTATAAAAATATTTGTAAATAGCTTGAGTTGTTTGTCCTAGTCTGGTCTGTTTTACCCTTTCTGTTATCCTTTTTTTTTAAATTTTATTTTCAATTAATCTTCTAGTGGATGTGCTGTTAATCTTCATAAGAAAAGGATCATAAATGAGTTGTTTAAAGTTTACAGAATGTTGTAGAAGAAAAATGTTTCCAGTTTGGTACCAAGTGCTGAGAGATTCGATTGCTATTTCAGAACGTGCACTAGAAGAGTCTCGGTACAGTTGTTAAACCCTGCGACTGGGTGCACTTTCTCATGTCTGCTCTGCCTTCAGATTTTGCTCCTGACTCTGAATTTCTATCCCTGCAGGTAAATGAGATTTAATATGATGGGGTTTTTAAAGTGCCAGTCACTTAAACTTTGTTTTCATGTGCTGTTACGATGATGACAATTAACAACTGCAGATGTAAGAAAGGTCAGCTTTTCTGTTACTTTTGCAGGGAATGAACATGAAGTATTTGCAGGCTAAAGCTGTGTTTTGCAAATGATTTCTTGAAGATACAAGTTGCAGTGATGGAAACACTGCATTAAAACTCTTTTTGATAAATTGACTATGTCTTTATTAATGGAAAAGAAGTAAAAAGAATCGTTCTACGGGCTTTTTGACTTCTGAACATATTTAAGCTCTAATACTCAGCAAGTTGTCTGGCACTGTCTTCATTGTAGACTTTTATATAATGAAGAGGCTGATTGTCATATTTTTGTCCATGCCAGAGGCCAATAACCCAACCCATTCATTATCAGAAGAGAGTAGCCTGTAAGTTGCAACATCAGTACCACTGTTTTGCTTGCAGCAATGAAGACAGTGCTGAGATCAGAAACTGTGATCTTCAGTATAGAAAGCTGACACATTAGGTTGTTTACCCACCATGGAGCCTTAGGTGACCAAAGAGATTTGCATTAGAACAGATGTAGAAAATCCACTAGTCCATTAAAATGGGCTGTGCTTATTCCCTGGGAAGCACAAGTTTCATCAAGTGTAGGGAAATCAGTAAGAAGTAATTTTTCCAAATGTTGATTTTCGCTTAAAGTTGACTTTGAATTGCACAGGTGTTTTTAGAGTGCCTTGACTAAAAAAAAAAAAAAAAAGAAAAAAGAAGAAAAGAAAAAAAGACATAATTTATGTGAATTTTATGAAAATGGAAACTAAAGCCATAGATTGATTTTTAATGTTTGAGTGTGGACAAATAAAGAATTATAATCTTCTGATTTAGTGTACTTTAATAAGATTGTAAACAAATCTAAATTTTAATCTCTGAATTTCTCTCAGATACCTGAAGAGATGTATATCGGCTCTTCAAAATGCTGAAAACAATATGATCTTGAAAAACTATTTTTCTGTCCTCCCTTTCATACCTTGCATTTCCCTGAGTTGCAAGCAATTTGGATTCAGGGAAAGACAACAAAGATGAAAAAATAGAATACATACTCTTTCTTTTATAGAAACATGAATAAACTTATTTCTGGCAACTGTAGATGGAAATCCAAATTTCTCTAGTGAAGAAACTCCAGGCACAGATATTTGTGGAAGAGGAAAAAAAAAAAAAAAGGATGAGCTACTGAAAGCAAATATGTAAAAGTAAAATAATTCTGATGCTTAACTGGCTGATCTCAGGGTTATTGTACAGCTGTGTGGTTGTAACTTCCAGCTGTGTGGCCGAATATGGAGTATGAACTTTCTCGGACCAAGCCACTGATCGGAATCTGCCCTTGGCTAGAGACAAGAGAAAATTGTAATGATCTGAGAGATGTTTAACGTGAAATAACCGAGGAGCGTCTGTCTACATCTGAGTGGATCACAGTAACTGCTATGACATTTTCACTCATATTGGCAGGTTAAGCAATGAAGCCAAGCACTGAGGGAGAGATTAGAAGCATCTTTTCAGGGACAGCAGAGATCCAGAGCAGGAAACAGGCAAGGGAATAGGGTAGTGAAGGAGGATTTGGGTTGCCTCTGCCCAACTGCACCAAAGCTGTCACTAAATATGCTCCCAGATGCAGGATTCTCCCAGTATTCTGAATTTGGCACCTTTCCCTTAAATTTAAATTTGCTCTAATTTTCAGGTGCATCTTACTAGATAACCAGATGCATCAAAAAGGCAAAAGAATTATAGAGGAGTAATTATAATTAGCCTAGTTGTCTGTGTTTTTTAAAAATTGTAAGATGGGTCCTTGAAAGTATTTTGAAGTCACTGTTTTTTACAGTTCTTAATCTAAATACTCCATGTGAGATTGTTTTCTAAAGAGATGGGTTCATTGGGTCAAGTTGAACTATATTAAAGACAAACAATTTTGTTATAATCTGACTGTCTTTTAAACACAGATGAGGAAAACAGAACTAAAATAGCCACAGGAGCCTCAATATCTGATCTTTCCTCCATTGTGAATCGCAGTATTTGAGACTCACAGAACCAAAAGCAGAATGAGGTAATTTCTTAAAAGTATTTGCCACATTATGAAAAAAGCAGTGCTGCCTATCCTGGTAGGACATTAACAGACAGATCTGCAGGTAGCAGTACCTGAAAATAATGATGATGGCTTCATTCCCATGTCATGGGGCAAGCAACAGAGCTTCTTTGAACAAGCAGCTCATTTTGCTTGCATTAATGTTGACCTGTCCAGCTGCAGGAATCTCAGGCTCCCAGAGGGAGTGAGTGCTTGGCAGGAGGGTGGAAGCTGGTGAAGATTAGGCAGGGGTTATCCCAAGTGGGTACCACAGTGCCAGCAAAAGGCTGCTTGGGAAAATTTGGTCCTGTCTGAGTTTTGTGAAGAGGAGAAGAGAGAAAGGGAAATAAAAAGGAGAGTATGAGCTGACTTGACTTTCACTCCCAAGAGAGATGCAGTGGAGGTTGTTGGCAGGAGCCACTACTCTACCTGGGGACAGCCTGATGTCCTGGGGAGTGTTCCTGGTCATCAGCCTTAGGAGGGTGAGGGTGCTGTGGTGCAAAGGGGTACGTGGCTGTCCTGATTCTTCCTGTTATGATAAGCTTGTTTCAGCCCTTATGTGAATTTTGATATAGTTTCTTTACATTGCCTTTTTTTTTTTTTTTTTAATAAGTGCTGTTAGAAACTTTTCGTCCTTTTTTATGCCTTTGGGATATTCTGCCACAGTCACTGTGGTTCTTTGTGAGGAGGATGGGAGTCCTGTTGAGCTCATCAATGCTACAAAGGGGCTGCTATCAAGAACCACAGTCTACTCGGTCACAACAGGGCTATGTGTTGTGCTTCCTTCATAGTTCTGGCCCCTGCTGATCTGGAAATTAGCCCTGGTAACCCATGTCACAGCTCTGTGTTAGGTTGCCAGTCTGGCATTAAATTTATTTTTCTAAATGATGGCATGCAGTATTAATGTTGTTTTATTTCACTCTCATAAGCTGGCCTCCATAGATTTTGCAAACATTGTTACCATCAATCTCATCATTGGAATACCAATGGTAGATACAGACAGATGTAGATGGGGCTCTTTAATCAAAAATTTAGAGAAACATGGGTAAATAGGAAATTCAAGCAGAAAAACTTAATGCTAAGTACATATGGAATAAATTATCAACAAGGGAAGGATAAATGAGTTCAAGGGAAGCCTAGGTTTGTTTCCTGAGAGAGAGCATGTGAGAGCTTGGGTGAAGAAAGCAAGGAGGTGCAAAGTCAGGTTTCTATTAACAAACGCTGACATGGTGGGCTGGATGCTCGTCTCCTAGCATTTCTTTTGATAGTTCTGCATGATAAGCTACATTTAATTTTCATGTGTTCCCTAACACTTGTTCCCCAGATCTTGTTTCTTCAGGGGTCCACTGAAATCTTAAAACATAGGATTGTGCAGCATTTTAGTTTTGGAAACAATTTTACTCAAGGGAATGATGTGACAGTGAAGTGTTGATGAAGTGAATTAGGGAGAAACCTTTTCTTCTCTGGCATTAGTTTGTAATTGACAGGAGAAGTAGAAACTGACTTCTACTCTAGTGGCCAAGGATTTTTGATAGGTGTGTGCCCTAGTTCAATCATATAAAAATATGATATGATATCATATTTTGAAAAAAAAACCACTCACATATACATGCTCTTATTTTTTTTAAATATTTTTATTTCTCCAAGGTTTGCATGAACACTGTTATGGGTTCCAGTCTATACTGGGACTTTTGAGGTTATTGAATGTTGAGGGTTGACCTAATGATGGAAACCAGCACTAGTTTTGAAATTGCTGCTTTAAGTAACTTTTATGTTAATTTTCTTTGAATATATCCTGCATTTTCAGGAAAATTATGAATCTCTCTTCTCACAGAAAAGTGCATAAAGTTTAGCAAAATTTTCATTGATTTCGATATGATTTCTAGCATCTAATTTTGCTTTTGTTATTTCAGTCTGGGTATGACTGAGTCAGTACATAAAACTTCCTTTCCTTAGCTGGTGAAACTCATGTGATTCTAAATTTTACTGTAAGTACAATGTGCAACTCCACTGTTTCCTGATTAAACTTTTTTCCTTTCATCATTTCACATACAAAAATGAATCCAACTTTTTGAGTTAAAAAAAAATGCAAAGATTATAGGCAACCCAAAACTGAATCGTGCAATAAAATGACTATTTATTACCTTTTTAAAGTAACTGCTCTTCATTGATTCATTGAGATTTTGCCATAAGAGTATCATTCCTCCTAGGGGTAATAAAAAAAACTAGTAGAAGTTAACCCAGTATCATTATTAGTACCATTACACAGACCGAACAACCTCCACTGCTCTAACTACTCCCTCCTTTGGATTTTACCATAAAATGTCTCTTAAAATAGCTCAGCTATTTTGAAATATTCTTTACTGTTTTAAAGATCAAACGTTCAAGCATCTTTCCTTTTTTTTTTTTGCTTGAACACACAATGCTATATGCCTGTGCCTGTATAAATGGACATGCTATGAGATAAATGAGCAATAGGAAACCCAAAACAACTTCTGGATTAGAATTTCAATCTTTTGTTTGTTTGGTAGTATCTTTGGCATGCTAGGGGCTTTCCAAATATAGGAGTACAGTTTCTAGCCAGAACTAGCTGCCATTTTCTTATTGCAGTTGAAAAATACCAGTTCATTAGTTTGCATCAACATGCTGCATCTTTGAAGGATTTCTCAGGTCCACAATTGAATTTCTGCTCGAAATGAAAGAGTTGCATCTCTGCACTTCATTATGAACTGGTGATTATGGAATGCACCTGGGTCACTGGAGAGCTGGATTCAGATCGTTCCTCTCTATCTGATTTAAGTCAGCTTTTTCAAATCAAGTTTCTCACGTCCCAGGTGAGTGCTTTAAAAACACACTTTGGCTCTTCTTTTTAAGTTCCTGCTTCAGGCTATTCCAATTTGAATAATCATTTAATTATTCAGTGGGTCAGAAGAGAGCCGACTCTTGGCGTGGGCACTCCAGTGTGATGTGAGGGACTGAACCCAACTGGTTTCTGCTGCAGAGTCTTGCAGCCTGCACTCCTGAGCATGACACGGTGAGAGCAGTCTCATATTCTTACTGTTGTCTTACTGGCTTTTCCTTTTGAAAAACTGCAAAAAGTATCAGGTTAGTCCCAGAGGAGAACAAAAGGAAATTCTAAAATCTCAAAGTATTTATGATATGGAAAAATTCTTTCTTGCATAGTTTGCAGTTCAACTCTTATAAAAGTCAATTGGTGATGGAGTGCATCTTTATAATCCAAAAATTTTCAACTCAAAATGGAGTTTTGTTGCCATTATTTTTGTTGGGTGGATTGTGTGTTTGAACTCAATATTCTTATGTGCCCCTGAACACTGAGAGAGTAGCTCTAGGAAGTGTGATGGGTGAACATTAACCCTTTCTTCTGGTACTGTCTTGGACCTTGTGCAGCACAGAACTTGCTGTGGATGGCTCTCTGGGAGTACTGGGAGGAGGACAGAAATGCTGTGTAAATGCCACCAAATGCCTGAGAGATGCAAGGGATACTGCACTTGTTCCTTTTCTTAGGAGAAACCTCCTCTGAGGAGGAGAAGATCTATGAAACTGGCAGATTTCTGTCAGGATCTCTTAAAAAGCAGAGAAGAAATGTCTTAATCTGTAAAAGGGGAATCCACAAAGGGAGGAAATCCTTCTTTTCTTAGAGATAGAAATACTCATTTTGATAGCTTCTGTTTCCTCTGTCTTTCATTCTTAACTTGTCTGGCAGCAGAACTCTGGCAGAATCCATGCTGTATTGGTTGGTTCCCCTCCTGGCTGCTCTGCAACAGTGATGGATGGGAGCCAAGGGAATAAATATAGCTCTGAGTTCCAGTAGTAACCCCCTGCCACACTTCTACACAGAAACTGGGAGGTCACAGGGGGAGAGGGAATGGGCAGGCTCAGGTCTGACTTCAGCAGAGAGGGTGTTTCTGTGCTCCCTGAGGAAGGGGAAAGGTGCTGCAGAAACCCACTTCTGCCTTTGTTTCCATGCAGAACTGAAGGGATCTGTAGATCTATTTTAAAAGCATTACCATTGGCTGTGCAGTTTCCAAGTGAGTTTATTAAATGTGGACATTTTTTATATGTAAAAATAACTTCACCATTTTGTTATTTCCTTTTACGTATTTCACTTCGGTTGGAAAAATGAATCAATCTAGTCAGCTTTTCATCAGTTTCTCTTTGGCTGTCATGCAGTTGCACAATGCTGCAGTGCTTGGCTAGCAAAAATGTTTACAACGAGAAATTGTTTTCAATGGGATTAAAAAAAGAACCATGGAAACATTTTTATTGGTCTTCAATTTTTGTGTGATTTGGATTTTTACAAGACCTAAACTGCATCAATGGTGGAGCTCTAATTTGATTTTAAGATTATACTCTATTTTTATATATACTTGCAAGGTACAGACAAGATACTGCTACTATCCTCTGTCACAAAGTACAAAAAATTCTAGCCTGAATATTTATTTCTTCGCAGCTGGTTCAAAGTCCTTGGAAATCATGAGCACTTTGCAGTTGACTCTCAGGAGTTTGAGGTCACACCTTCCACCTGTGTGTAAATACCTGTTGTAAGTTGGTTTAAGCAGTCTTCATCAACTGCTTTGAGTTGATTTCTGATCTATTAATGCTGTGAGATTGCTGCAGCTGAGGTGAATCTGGGGATATGCCTGCCTTAAATACCTTTATTGCTGCTGGCACCTATAGAAATATCACAAATGGAGAATATGTAAAGTCAGATCCTTAGAAGGTTAACTGTAATAAAATCCTAGGAGTAAAATATTGGCTGACAGCTACCCTTTGCATCAAAACTCTTAAATTCTTTTTAAAAAGGTGCTTGTGATGAGTGTTGAGTTAGTTTGGATTTTAATTTATTTTGCTTTCCAGTTAAAGTAGCAAAAGGCCTGAATTTGTGGCTATTGATGACTGCTTTATGAATATGTGGACCAGGGCAGTCTAGGGAGGCACTGCACTTCTCCAGGGGCTGCTGCCACTAAAAACAGAGAGGAATTTCCCAGGCACCCTGAGACCCTGAGCTGTTTCTTACACTGCCTTTCTACCTTCATCCAGTGTCCCTCAGCAGCCACCATGAACCTGCCACGTGAATGAGGAGTGGGGCCCCTTGGGTACCCTTTGAAAAGGGAAAGCCTTTCTCTTAGAGACACATGAATTTCATAGGGCCCAAGCTCACAGATAAAAACTCTTCCAGTGTTTTTATGATCAACATGCACCACTGCATTCACTAATTGACAGCCTTAATGAATGTTGTAATGATGAGGTCTGTTATTGTATTCAGTTTCTTGTTTTCAGGTGTGAGCTGGCTGAGTCAAATTTAGTTTTCTCTCTTTTAAGTGAAATCACCATCACGTAAGCAAAGAAAAAATCACCGCAACCCCCCCTGCTCTGTAAATATAATATATCACAGCCTCTTTCAAACACCAACTGTTGATTGGCTACTACCCATGTCATGATACTAAATCATTGACTTCAGACTATTAACCTTTTGCTTACTGAATACAACTTCTGCAGTGAACTCACATCCACCATCTAGTTAGACAGAACTAGCATTTGATGAGATAACAGTTGTGGAAAGAAACAAATTATCATGCAGACTTTTTCTGTGATATTGGGAAAGGTATTGAAATTTACGATTTACAAGTAAAACCAGCTGGATTTGAAAACGGTTTACTTATGTATAATCTCTAATGTCACACAACTTTCATTCTCCTGCTCTGTAGCTGGTATAAAAATGTAAAAGTAGATTTGATGCCTCTGTAAAAATAGTCTGACTAGTCCATGTTCTTCAACTGACACTTATGACACTTATTCACGTACCTCTTTTCGAAGAAAACATCTCTTTTCAGAATATATTGATGTTTTTAACCATATGAGGACTATTTTTATGGGTGTTTTGCTTTGATGAGGTTTTCTGTTGGGAGATTGGGTTTTTTGAAGATGTGCTTCATGTGTTTAAGTCAAATAAAATGCTACCTATAAGATTGAAAAAACCTTTTTTATGTTTCTCCTTTATTAATATAGATTTAAAAATAAGTCTTCAGAAAGTTTTTATTGTTGCTTGTTGTTATGACACATCATATATCTTTTGCTAATTGTGCATTCTTTTCTTGGTTATAATTTATATTGTGGAGCAAATGTTTTGTCAGTTAAAAAATAACATGGCACAATTTCATCATTTCTGATTTAATAATGAAAATACCCTTGAAGACCCCATCACTTTTTTCTTCCTTTAAGATGCCAATAATCTCTGCACCTTTCTCTCTGAGGCTGGTGGTGGAGCTGAGCACAACAGAGCAAACCAAAGAGAAGGGAAGGAGGAGCTCTGGCTTTCAGCATGCTTCCAGCTCTGTGTGCAGGGAGCAGGGCAGGATCTCTTGGATCAGGGTCTCTGGGTTAGCCAGAAATGCTAGGGAAGCATGACAGGAGAAGCAGGGCTAGCAGATAGAGGGAGAAGTGTTGCACTTGTCTTTTCATACTGGATTTGAAGACAACTTTTCCTCCTTTGGGTAATTTCTTTAATTTGAAATTGGAAATTGGTTGAACAAAAAAAGGAGGGGCAGGGAAGTGTCTTGAACATTTTCTATGCTCTATTCAGATGTGTATGTGTTTTTTTCTCAGAATTATTCAGAAAGCATCTGTGAAAAATGGAAGATCTTCTTGTTAAACTGAAATTTCTGCTAGGCTTGGAAGCCATTTGTACCTTGTTCTGGGTCCAAGGTTTTTCCCATGTGCACCTGCTGAGTGTAAAATTTACACTGTCCAGTTACTTCCATTTAGGATTTGCCCTCCCTTAAGATCTCAGTATTTAGTACTAGGGCAGCTTTTATATGTTGAATAAGGATCATTTATTCCTACAGAAATAAGAGAGTTTAACAGCAATGTACAATCAATATGCAAAAGCCTACTAAGATAATTTGTATTCATATGTGAACAACATTAATTCTAAACAATCTTAAGCCCTTATTTTGTCCAATGATTGCTGGACATCTAAGTCAAGAAGGCTCTTCTAACTTATTAGTTTATTATCAACAATATTGCCAACACTTAAACTCTTCAATTAGGTAACACAGTTACCTATTAGGGCTTGCTGCGCTCTGATTAAAGTCCATACTGAAACACTTCTTGCCCTAGCACAGGTGCCCCATCCTTCTGTGAGCTGGTGTATGTGGAGTTTGCAAAGTGTACAAGGAGAATGTGAATTATAATTATTAATAGTAATTTAATATTTTATAAGATGCTTGTATGCCTGTCTTACAACTGCATGATATGAAGACACCTATAAAAGGTATAAATACACTTTGAGGAAGTGATATGACAAGTGTAAGAATACTTTAGAATGGTCACATCTTTTCATTATGTTCAATAGTTTTTTCCCCTTGGTTTACATGCTTAATTTTTCTCAGGAAGGCTGTATGTTAACAAAATTTTCTGTAGCCTATAGGAATTCTTTAGTTTGTGGGGAGGATTGTACGTACCTTCAGCTGTGAATAATTTGTGGATATTATTTATTTCATGAGCTTTCTTTCAGATTTTATAAGCAAGATGTACACATACATGTAAGGACTGTCAGTTAAAGCTGTTCAGTGCCAAACCTTACTGGCACAGTGCTATGAATCCTCCTGTACTGCTCCAGCTGATCTCATACTGAGCATTTCTGGAATAGCATTTGGTCCTGACTTAGTGTGGAAGCAGTTGCATTGCAACGTGTTTTAGTTGTTTGGCTAATACTGGGTGTCTGGGGCTAAAACATTTCTGTGCTGAACCGGGTCTTCTGCAGTTAGAAAAAGTCAAAGCAGTGAAAAATCCTGGACACAATTCAGTTTGTTAGGTGTTACAGTGTTTTGAAAACCTAGAATAAGCCATATTACCTTTTGTTTTTTAAAACTTTTTTTATCTCTGCGGTTCCCATCAATAATCTGTGATTTCAAAAATCATGTGTGGTCTCATAATTATTTTTTAAATTGGCTGGAATTCCTTTAAAAATGTGGTTCAAAGGAAGAATTGCTTTTCATACTTTAGAATAGCTGCGGTCTTGAATTACATTTAGAAAAAGATGTATTAAATATAAACAAATACAGTGTTCATGTAAATGTTAATTAAGCTCACATCACAGAACTGTGCTTTTTTGTGAAGAGCAGGAAAATTCTTCTAATTTTCTTGTTCTTTCCACCAAGGCTTGTCTGGCATCATTCCAGCACCACCTTCCCACAGCAAGATGGCTTCAGACACCCCAGGGGACAGGGCTGATCCCCTTGCCCATGGCCACTCCTGGCTCTGGAGCTGCTGGGTCTCTGGAGCAGGTCCTGCCAGGGTGGCCTGCCTGAGCCCTTGCCAGCTGTAGATGAGAAGTGTGAAAGGCAGGGGACTTGCAAGGAGTTTTATACCACCACACACAGGTGATGGAGACAGGAAATAGATGTGGGGAGTGGCCAGGACAGGCAGGAGCTGGAGTGCTGCTGCTCATTCCCGTGTCAGAGGTGGAGCATCAGGGATATAGAGGCTGCAGACCACGGGAGCTCCAACTTGGAGGCCCAACTGAGGAAGAGGAAGACGAAGAAAGAATGAGAGAGTTTTTTTATTGTGTCCCAGGATAATGCTGTCCGCTGTGTGTTCAGACCAGAGCAGCCCACAGCCATATAAAATAGCTCTTACACTATCACAGGTTGTTCTGGTGAACTAATATTTGCTATTTTAATTTTCTTTGCAGACCTTGATATCAAAGTCACTGCTCTTTCCCTTCTTATTGAAACTCCTGGTAAAATAAGAGATCTGTTCCAAATATTGAAGCATTAAATGTAACAGAATGAAAAATTAACATGCTAAATATCATAAGTAATGATATAAACAAGGTGCTATATCATTTTGCTTGCTGAGGACTGAGCCCTCTTTTGTCTAAAACCAGATTACGTTCTTTATCTCTCTAATGGAACTATTAGAAAATTCATATTGGAAGCCAGGACCTTATTTGTGATGCTGCTTCTCCTTTGGGGCTGATATTGAAGCACAGGCACAGTATAAAACTTCAGAAAGAAGGCAAATATGAGATAGTTTTAGTCCAGGATTAGCAGCTAGGACTCTTGAGTGTCATCTGAACATTGATTATTTGTCAGATAATGCAATTACATTTAATGGAGGGCACTGCTCAGGAGTTACAGAGTTTAACTAGCACGTTTGGGTTTTATGCACTGTACCATGTTCACAGTCACAGTGGAAGCATGAGTGACATTTGACACTCGCTTGTGGTGGTACTTCTCCAAAGCAGCTGCACGTCACAACACTGAAAAAACCCACAAAATGCCTGTCCTGCTCCCCTTGCTACCAAGTCTTGTTTCTGCTGTCCCTGAGGGGCGGAGGCTGCCTCAGAGAGCGGTGCTGGAGGATGCTGTCACACGTTGTGTGCCTGTCAGGGAGCTGTCACTCTCGCTACTGACTGTGACATGTCACTTACATGAAACCATGCAGTGCTGCTGTGGCTTGGGCCACAGCACAGGTTAGGCAGCAATTGCAGTCTGTTTTCCTCTGCGTGGCAGACCCACCAAGAGGCACGAGAGTCTGAGTGAGCCCCCAGATTTCAGGGTTTCTGCACTCCTATTAAAAGACGAAGAAAAGAATGATGTGCCTAAGATGGTTTCAAATAAAACAAAGAAGAATCCTGTCCCTGTCCTCACATGAACCCTGATACTAACAAGGAGGACTCCACCACCTCCTTATTGCAGTGCATAAGGAGTGATTAAGTAAAATTCTTCTGTTTTCCTTATCAGCCTTATAGTCCAAGAATAAATCTTGGCTCTGTTGAATAATGGGGACTTTTACCACTGAGTTCACTGGAACCAAGATTTTCTCTTTGAAATAATTGTCAGCTTTTCTCCTCCCATGGACAGGGTGCCAATTTGTGTTCCTGAGTCATTCCAGTGATCCTGAGAAAAACTCTCCCCACTCAAAAAGCCTAAGGCTGGTAGGTTGACATGTGGTTTTCTTCAGTGGCAACACCTGTGATCTTCTCTGACCCAGAAAAATACCCCTGAATTTGAGGTGATCAGGCAAGCCCTAGGACATCCTCTAATGCTCCTCTAGGCAGACCTGCTGTCAGCTCTGGCTTGGCCGTAGCTGGATTTGAGTAGAGTCCCTCAGGTCGTCACCTGCAGACAGAAGAGCTCCTGACTCTTCATAGCAGCAGTCAGAGAAGCCCTGCTGACCAAAGGCTCTGTATCACAGTGGAAATGCTCCATCACACAGAAATGAAAACATGATTAAGTATCTGAGCTTGGTTTATTCACAACAAGCCAGGATTTAGCTCAAGCCTTTTAGTATCAAAGGGATGGCTTTGACTTCAGTGACACTGAAATCTCCAAAAACTGCATTTGCATGTTCCGTGCTGGAAGGGGCTTCTGAAACTATGACTCGGTTTTCATGGCCAAGAGTTAAGGTGTTCTAAGAATAGCTGCCTTAGATGGGGAATTTACACCTTTTATCTGAAGTTCTCCTTTTATTTAAACAAACACACCCCAAGCCTGAGGAGTTCAGGTAAGGCTGAGCTACTAAAACTGTCCTGAGTTTCAGCTGGAAATACACAGAGGGCTCCAGCTGGTAACTGTGTTTTGAGTCTGAGCAATCCTAGATTGACTGTTACTGATTGTACAAGCAGCAGTAACAGATTTCAGTAGAAACCAAAAGGGAGAGATGAAAGTCCTAATACAGCTTCTCTCCTGCATGCCCCAGAAATCCCTGACTCTGTCTTGTCCCATCTGTACAAATGAGAATTTTTCTCTTTTAATGGAAAATTAAACAGCACAATCAACCTAAAGAAGTGAAGTCTACAAAATGTAGATGGGTATTTGTGTGTTTAAGTTCTGAGAGAATTTTGGTAATTGTGTGCATGGTTTTGGAATCCTGAGGATGTCCAGCAGTGGCAAAGCATGTGGATGAGCACTGCTGTGGTGCATGCAGATAATTCATATTTTCATAGGACTTGATAGTCAGCATGGGAGTAATCTCAGACTTGGCTAATGAAAGTGGCTGCACCTGGTTGAGATCCTGCTGGAAGCTTTTCTCTGTCAAAGATACTTATGTGTGGGTGCTTCCTACTCTATCAACCTCGTCCCTTCCTTGTGCCCTTAGGCTCAGTTGCGTTAAAGAACTGAAACACTTGAGATCATCACTGTTTTGGCAAAAGCTGGCTCTGCATAAATGTGAATGTCTCTGAAGGCTGCTCTTGCATGCAAAGTTATTTGGTTATTTGAAAATGTTTTTTAATCCAGTAGCTGAATCATTGCATTCGTAAGCTGTAGCTTAAGTTCTGTGTAGGTTTTATTGATAATAGCATGGCTTTACATTTTTCTTCTCAGCTCTGCCTACATTCAGCTGGTGGCTTCCATATTGACAGATAAGTTGAATGTTGATTCCATGATAGTTGCCCCTTGGTGGAAAGATTCTAAAATCAGTGCGACCTGATGGAACACCAGGCACTCTGTACAGATGAAAATGTGCCGTCCTCAGCTGTCAGTGCAGTTTGCAGAGAAATGAGCACATGACAGCAATTTGAATGTTGAACCTTCTTTAATTCAACACATCATTTGGTTTCAAAATAGTTAAGTAAATTGTATTTAAATAATTGTAAACATTCCAAATAGTCATCCAAAACAAATTGTACTTTGCATAATCGTAACTTAGGAACAAAATATTGAAATATAAATCAAGGAAGAGTGAAAAAAGATTGGTAAACAAAGAAAGTATGTTTAAATTTGTTCATATGCTTATCCTTTGTAGATATTTGACAGTTTTTTATTGTGGTTATTTAAGGTACTGTGTAAAATTTCAGACTAGTGTGGGTTAAAAATACTTAATATCTTTTTATTGCTATATTCCTTAGAATATTTATTTTCTGAAACTTGAAAGCTGTGTGCAGTATGACTTTGCAGTGCAAAAGGCTTTTCATTCCATAAAGTGCCTAGAAATTCGTTATGTGATCAGTTATATAAATAGGCTTATTGTTTAGAATGTGTCTAAAATGAAGCCTGTCCTTTAGCCATTTTTCCCCCTCTTATTAAATTTTTAAAGACACATATTTCAAACCCAAACAAACCAATTCCAAAGGGTTTAATTTTTTTCTGTTTCTCCCAGATTGTACAGTACGTTCTAACAATTTAGGCTCCAGTTTGGCTAGTGGGGAGTCTTTCATTATAAAGCATGCTGTAGCAAAACATGTATTTTTTTGTTAAGAAATAGTGAATGATGATATAAGAATAGTAAAGGACATCTACAGCATAATGACACTTATATGTTTTTCAAAATAAAATGCAAACAATAGGTAGAAGAAAGTAAAATCAATAAAAGGACATTGTATGAATATATCTGGTCCATTAGTTACAGCGAAATCTATTCTGTTCAATCTGAAATCACATTCAGCTTATGAGGTGGATAAATAAAAATGTTAGGTCCCAGTTATGTAGTCCTTTCTCCTTTTGAGCTTAATGGCAACTTTGGATGAACTGGGACATCAGGATTAAAGCCCAAATTAATCATTGTGCAGCATGATTTTTATCACCCTTGCTTCCAAGTAGGTTATTTCCACCAAGTAAAATCATTGAGGACTGTTTTCATTGTATGCTTAGCTACAATTCCTGTGTTACAGAGGGAAAAAAAGTCAGGAGTAGAGTATTCTTCAGCTATGAAATGGAAATGCACGTGTACCTGCTCAGTTTTCTATCTGAAGGAGTCTGCTGGAAGTTTGCTTATTTAACTTCAGTCCTTCCTTCCTCCTGTTGAAACCATTGTGGTGTTTGGATAGGAAGGTATCGTGAGAGATTGCAGGTCTGCTGTTCCCCCAAACCTTACAATTTACTAGGGACAACTGATTTCCTCACTAGGATTTCTGATCCCCCTGTGCCAATTGTTGGCTGATTAAGGTCAATGATAGCACTTATTCAGTACTTTTATCGACTTGGATCATGTGATAGAAGCAATTGATTTAAGCACAGGATTGCTAATTTTCTATTGTAGCCATTTCTTCTACAGAGCCAGGTTTTACATTATGAGGAGTTATTTATTCTGTATTTAAAAGCAATCCATTTTTTCCCTTACAGGTAGGAGTGCCATTGCATGCATTCAGAATTACATATTTCACTTGTGGGAGATGTTTTTGCCAATGTCAGATGTACCCTTTGTTTCCAGAGATCTTTGGATAGGCTGGGATTTCAAATAGCAGATAATAACATGCAGTGTGTATTATTGATGTTGTCTTAATTGTCTTATTGACAACTCTCTTGCACTTGAAGAGGCATGCTAATATCAGACATTTTATGAGATTGCATATATTTTCATGACTGGAAGCCATAGTTACAAAATTATTTTAAAAGCATGCAAGTATTACTCATTAAAACATGTAGAATTTTTAAAATGCATTTTTGGGTCCACATTTGGCATCATCACTGTTTGGTTTTGTTAATCCAGGCTCTCTCTTTCCTTTACTAGTCCCTAATTAAGCTACTCATCAATATTTAGCATGGAATTGGCTCCAAAGAAAAGTGCCATGCACCACTACCATTACCTGGAAAAAAAAAGAGCTTATAGGAATAGCAAATTATTTGCCTGCAAAATACAAGAAGATGGTCATATAAAGGGAAAATACAAGCTATTTGCTTCTCCAGTGGCAAGGAGGGGATGTTGAAGAGAGCATACATTGCACGAAGCTTAAAATTACAAAAATCTAGTTATAAGTATACTAATTGTGGCTACTAATTTGCTTCTGGTGAAGTAGGTTCATTAAGATGCTGGAATAGTTTAGTTACTGCTGGTCTTTTGTAAAGACCTGTGAATTAACTTGTGACATTTCTAAAATTTAAAATCAATAAAAATAAAGCTACAGTATGTATCAGCATCAGCTGACAGATGTAGACAAGTATTAAGGAAAATCTCTTGCTGAGAATGATTGTAGCCTGAAGTATTCTATATATGAATGATCCAAGCATATTTTAGATTTCTCCTTTAGCAAACCTCCAGATTGGACATCTGAGTCTCTTAATGTGTCTGTCAGAGTGAAAGGACCAGTTGCTGACATTACTTCTGGCAGCAGAGACTTCTGGGTGCTGCTTTCCTTTGTTGCTCATAAGGACTTCATCAGGGGCTGTTAGTTTCCACTCCTGTTTGAAACATGAACCCCTGTATTCCTGTATTGCTGTGAAACATGCATAGGGAGAATTTAATGTAAACTCTGCATGTCCTTTCCACCCCAGACTTTTCTGCCTCATGCTATTGTAGTGGGTTTGCTCTAGGATATTCAATGGAAGGAGATGAGTTTTCAGGCTGGCTTACTCGTCATAGTGTAAAAATCTTTTGTCTTGGAGAAACTTGATCTCTATTCACTGATACCTTGCCATATTTTCCTTCAGATTTTTTTTTTCCTGTAATACCAAAGTGATTATGAAGAACTACAAACGAATCCTGCAAAATACTTTTAAAAATCGGCAATTGTTTGCACCCGTCTTCTAGTTCCCCTCAGCATATATTGCATTACTTTTGCATTTAATCTCTGTCGTGCATCTCGAGGCCAAAGAGCTCGGAATTCTCTCTTCTAAATGGGCCTCTGCGATCAGGTGTTTCATTAGGGATCTTAGTGACCTTCTAAGTTTTTGCCACATTTATACCACTTCAATTTCACCTCAATAAATCAGAGGAAAATCTAACTCTTGGTATTTCTGTAAGTGGGCAAATGAAGAAATTTTATATCATATGTAAATTTATAGCATTGAATTGTTTTTATATGCTGGAGTGCCCTTTTAGATAAATAATATAGATTTGGGGGCAAATTCTGTCTGGGGGAATTGATAACTGATAAAATCTGGCTCTAAAGCATCTGAATCCAAAGGTTTCATCATTGATCTCTAGGTTCTTGTACCATGCTTTCTTTCCACCTGCACTTTTTTTCTCTTCACAGAGGGAAAAGAGATGTTGCAGGGGGGAACAGGGAATGACAAAAGTTCCCTATAAACCATAATGGCAGTTCTGGGTGCACAGCATCCACAGAAGTAGTTTCCAGTAGGCAGTGGTGATGAAAAGCTCAGAAGTGACCTCTGCATAGTGTTATCCTGCATTGTGAGCTTGTGGATTGGCTCTATCTGAAGATCTTGTGCTTGATTTCTAAAATAGATCAAGTAGTGTATGCCTGGAGCAAAAGGTGTCCATCTGTGAAATATGAGCTTGAATGACCATAATATCATGAAAAAAATGGATGACACCTGAAAATTAAATTTGTTGATAAAGCACTAGACAGAACTTCATTCTTAATTCTCTTTCTGACTTTGTGTGACCTTGACAAATTCATTGGGAGGTGATTTTTACAGGTGCTGGAGGCCTCTAGATACAAATGAATCTTGGGGTTGCAACTGGGGCACTAATCACCTCTGAAGCTCAGATAGCACTTGCATATCTGTCTGCCAAGTGGGTAAAAGGATTTTTGCAGCCTTTAAGAAATATTATGATATTATTGATGAAAAGTATATGAATATGCTTTTGTTTTAATAATTTGCTTGGAAAAATGAAGAGGATCTGGGCTGTCTGAAAGAGTGTAGATGGAGGAAAGCCTTCTTGTATATTTGCAGGGAAGTAACTCTGACATGTGTGAAGGAAATGCTCTTGCAGAAGGCCAGTAGCCCTGCTTGCCCTTCTGCCTGGTGCTGGCAGTGAGAGGTGCTGGTTATGGAGGTCACGTGAGCCCAGGTGCTTTAAGTGGTCCGTTTTCCTCACAAAACCCTGGTACCCACTGTTATTATGGTGGTGTTGGAGGGTACACCCTAACCCTCACTGTAGTAGAGACTACAAATCTGTCCAGTCTGCAGTTTGTGTGTTGCCCCACCTTCTGTGGCAATGTGGTCCCAAGCTTACTGATGTTCGTAAAAAGAAGTATTTTCATCTGTCCTGTGGAGCAGCTACTCTACTTCCTTTTTAATTTTATTTGACCTTTCTGATAGCTCTGACTCTGCTACATGCTTTCATAGGACAAGGCCAGAGTGGCCCACAATGTGCTGGACATGGGTGCACCAAGGCTTTCTGCTGTGGCAGAAAGGTGCTGTCCATGCTGCTCTTAATGCCTTCCTAAATGAATGCCTAAGGCTGTGTTTACTCTTTGTGTTTTATTTAACTAATGATTCCAGAGGACTGTCAACTGCAAGATCTCTTTCTGTGCTTACATGCCATTTCCAAATTTAGTGTTATTGTATGTGGCTGTTGAGATTTCTTTCCCCAGATGTTAAGCCTTTACCTTTTTATGTGTTGATATTCATGTACCACATATTTGCTCACTTGCTCTGGTTGGGCTGAAGCACAAATTCCTCACCCCAAGTTTACCCTCCAGCCACAGCCTTTGAACTGAATGGCTCAGTCAGTGATTGCTCCTATACCAAAGCAGTTTGTCTTGACCCTTTGGGAAGTTGCTTGAGTTCCAACCATGCATGTCGCAGAACCTGTGAAGTAGTTTAGTCTTTGATAGTGTTCCCCAGAGGATTTTCATATCTGCATTTGACAGTTTTGCTCTTGAAAAAAACAAAGTTAAAAATCATGGCTTTGGAAAAACTGGCAGCATGGGGGCAAGCTTAACTCTTCACGTGTATGGATTAGCCATGGAAAGCAACTTTCCAGCTGGTTGTATTTCTAGAGAGATACATGTGAGGTTTCCCATGTGGATGGTTTGATGGAAGAGGTCCCTGATAAAATGATTCAGCCAAGAGGTCAGTTTTCAATTGCTGTAATATATTTTTTCCTACCTATTTTTTGAAAATAGAAGTGAAAACTGGAGGGTAAATTCATACTACTGTCAAATGCCATAATAAGGTTGACTGGTCTTTGCCTGTTGATCTTTTAGAACTCTGATTCTCTCTTAGCAACTATTTGATTCACAAGCAGATGCACACTGAAGCAGTTGCTCCAGGTAAAAAATTTCAGTGTTGTTTGCATGGGACTGAAAACTCTCAGATGGAGATAGCTGCTGGAAAAGTCTTGGATGAGAGCATGTCAGACAGTTGGATATTTGCTAGAAGAGTGATTTTTGATACTTTTCTTGTTGTGGTCCATGTTGCCTCTGTTCATTGGCAAAAGAGCTCACTTGCAATATATCCCATGCTAGGAGATGGTTAGAGGTAGAGTCAATATTACCTGCCAGGACCAGTGGAGCACAACATGCTCTAGTTACATCACCTTCTATTTGTGAATTGTTACCTTGGTTGACATGGATAAGAGAACCAGAACCCTCCAGCACTGAAGCCTTTAGTGTCTATAACATCAGTAAAAATGTCTAAGTGCTCTAGTTTTCATTATTACAGTTGTGTACTTTAGGAGACCTTAAGGGAAGACCTTGTTTGTGCCTTTGAAAATAATTTTCTGGTTTATTTGTGTTGTAGAAATAGCTCAAAGAAATAAAAGTACAGATTTTTTTAAGGTAAATCCAAATGAAATGCTTATGATGATGTGTAACTTCTCTAGTGTTTGCAAGGAATCATTCATAGTCCCTCCTGAAATTGGACAACCTAGTCCAGTTCCATTCACTGTATTCCTATAATGTGTTATCCAGTTCTAGTTAATGTTTTTTGAAATTTTAGATATGAAAAATTATTGGGAAAACAAGTAAAAAAAAAATAGGTGACTTTAAAAAATTGCTGTGGAGTCAAAGAGGTGTTTTAATGTGTCCCTTTTTTATTGGTTATCCACACATACTATTTCAAGATGACCTACTCTTCCCCAGACTAGGATGTCTGGGCTTGTAGTTAAAAGTGTAAGACTGTTGGTGGAGGAGTGTCTCCTTACCTTAATTGAACTGAAGTTGCAGGGCTCTTGTAGTACCCACAAAACTATCAGCAGTCCTCTGGCACTTCTGCCAGTAGGACACACCATGGAGTGGTGGGTGTTTTATGCTTAGAAAAGTGCTGACATTTGATTTATCTGGTAATGCCTTTATTGTTATCTAAAAGAAAAGTTGTGGCTACCAAATTTTTAAATTGGCTGGTCTGACCCAGTGGAAAACAAAGACCTTGGTTCCAGAACTGTGCTTGCATCACTGGATGGCTGAAAGAACTGATTGACTGGCTGAGTAAAAGATAGCTTGTCATTTTTACCATTGCATCTCCTACTGCCTTTTGGGCCTTTGGTAGCACTTCAGAGAGCTGACTTCATCTTCACAGAGGGATCAAGGTTAAAAGCTCAATAAAGTCAGAAATTTTAGAGTTCGTTTACAGGAGTGAAACAGTGAGAGAGGCTGGGAAGATGGCAAGAGTTACTCTTGAGAGTTAGGGAAGAGGAGGACATGCTGTTGAGAGGTTGTTGTGATGTTTGGCTGCCCCAGAGGTTGTTCAGTTCTGTCTCCATTTGAGAAATCAAAGTTACCCACTCTGTTGAACATTCACGTCATAATTAAGTGTGAGACTGTGACCTTTAGTATTCTAAAAAAGGAAAAATTGTTACCATAAGGAATTTCCCATACCTTGAACCAGAACAGAATTCATGTCTATGTTCTGGAATTATCTGGGTCCTTGGAGACATAGATCTTCCTCAGAATTTAGTGCTCAGGGAATCTGCTTCTTTATCAGCTCTAGTGGTTGTTTCTCTGGTTAGACAAATTGGTGACCTTTTGGAGAGCATCATGTTATCAAACAGACCAATCAACTCTTTAGCAAATGTAGAATATTAATCTTCATTTAAGTATCTAAGTGTAGAATGAAATTGAATGTGTGTCTAATGCATAGATTTTGCATTGCATTTGCCAAAGACATCATTTATTTGGTGAGTCTAATTCTTGGAAAAATAATCCTCGGAGACATAGGACTTGATTTCCTGAGCACAGCTATTGTTGCACTTCGTAATGAAAAATAAGTGCTTGGCCCTTCCGGGAATCAAAATGCAGATGATTCAAAATTAGCCTCCAAAATTTTCAGCATTCTAATGTGAATGGTTAAAGTATTAATATTGAGACTATCCAGAGCAGAAAGCAAGGGTCCCCAGTGTTAAAATGCGTACAGAGGGGCTAACACGCACACACACCACACACAAAATTAATATAAGGGATTAATATTCAGCTGTGATAATACTGGAAAATATGCACTGTGGAAAGTAGGGGAGCATGTCTTCAAAGGTTGGTTAGTGCTTAAGGTGACAGAAAATTAATGCACGTGAATGACAGTCGTTCCTGAGAGAGTCATCAGATGCAACTGTGAAAAGTCTCCTTTCCTTGAATCCCACTTTAGTTGAGGAAGTCGTTATAAATGTTTGATAGAACAAGATGGACAATTGCCCCAGGTAGGTCTGAGGCTTGACCTCTGCCACGAATGGTTGCAAGAAGCCGTTTTCCACAGTGCCTGTTCCATTTAATTTCTTTGCAGGATGACACTGGAATGGCTAAATCTCCAGTTTCTTTGTCTTGCAGCCCTTTTGCTCTCTTGGTAGACCTAGGGAGATTAGGGATGCAGGACATAACATCGCTATGTACAAAGTTTGTATCAAATAAAAGGATTCAATTTTCTGCCAAGTTGGGGTTTAACCTCTCCTAGATCCTGAGTTGTGCATAATTAATGTATTTTCAATATCTTTCAGCATTTGACTTTCAGAATTCTCTCTCAGAATTAATCTTAAAGATGTTTCAGTATTCTGCCTTCAGGAAGACAACTTGCTTTTAGCTCATGCCATAATTTTTGGTTTCAGTTTTTGGATGTCATGTATCACTCTGATTAAATGTCTCTTTCTTGCAGAAGGCTATTCTCACAGGAAAAAAATCAAGCTATTATCTAACAAATGTGTGCAGTTAGTGCTAGCATGGGCTAGTATATTTTTAATGGCAGCAATCTCTTCCATTTTGTTGTGTGTGAACAAAACCTCTTGCCTGCTTTATATCATCAAAGAGCTTGTCCAGATTTGGCGGTTTTAGATTGGGTAACATCATGATGGACGAGTTGACAGTTCATTAAACCAAAGATTTTTTCCATCCACAATAGTCTGTCTTCTTTGTATTTACTATTATTAAAGCCTGCACAATAGCATCTGTAAATAAGACATGCCTTTGCTCTCCACTAGTGTCGACTACTGATGGTGGATGCCTACTAACAAAAATAAAGCTAGGGTCCTGCTGAGCTAACTTTTAATTCAACAACACAGTGTGTATAAGTACACTAGTGCCATTGTGAAAGAATGGCTTTCTTCCATTAAAGCAACATTACTGTCCCTGATACTCCTGCCTGTCAAATATGCTGTGGTTCAAAACAGTTTTGTCTGTATCTGCAGCAGTTCAGGACCCAGGCTGGTAGTAAGTAGTAGGTATGACCTGTGCAGTTTTACGTGCAGTAGCTAGCTTCCTAGCTCGTTGAGCCCCTGTGATGTTTAGGATGTACATTATTTGAAGATTACTTCCAAAGAAAGGCATCCAAATCCTTAAATCGAGATTCAGTCTATTCCTGTGGTGTTTACATTCCAGTATGGCAGCAGATCACTGAAAAAAGAAAAGATGAAAATGCACTTTAAAAAAGGGTTTCTCAAAACAGGTCTTCTTCAAAGCATCACAGTCCTCCACCTCCTACCCTCTTTTAAAGACTGGGATTAATGTTTTGTGCAGGAAAAAATATACATTAGTAGGCAACTTTGCAGTTTGCCACAGTGCTCTTGCTGGAGAGCCATCCATGGCAAGGCACTGGGCAGTGTGTGAGCGAGAGCTCTTCCGCTGCTGGAGCTAGGACATTTTTTATTAACACAGCTGCAAAGTTACTCGCTTCTGTTTTTCTCTCTGTTATCTTGGTGCTATTGTTTTTACTTGCTACTTAAAAACTACAGCCTCATCATCTTCCAGAGTGCTTGCTTGCTTTTTTATTTTTTTTCGGTTTCGGCTGTATAATAAAAGGATCAAATATTTAAAATTGCTCGCATGTTACTTTATTAAATGCATTTGTAGGAGAATGGGAATAGTTACTGTGTGGCTTTCTTGTAGCATTGAAGCTTCCAATTGTTTAGTTTTGAATTCACTCTACTTAAAATATGCAGCATATTTTTTTATTTATTTTGTGTGAATATGGCGTTCATTAGAGGGCCTAATAACAAAGGCTAAAGCTTGGCACAGGGTGGCTGTTATGCAAGCTTTCCCACACGCAGCTCTGCCAGTACCCCTCAATTCTGACCTGCAATAATACCCTTACTATTCTAGTCCTGGGCCTTGCCTGAGCAGCGGCTGCAAACTGTGTCAAATCATGTGTGTGAGATTTTTGTGATATAGAAAAATGAGACCTTTAAATCTGTTTTTATTTCTGACCTTACAGTAAGTCATAGGTATTTTTAAAAACAATTTCAGCAAGTAATTTCTTAATAAACCAGGAGCAATGGCTGTAACAGGAGTGGTAAAAAGAAATTGATGAACAATTTCAAGATATACTAAAGCCCGGTGTTTGTATGGGAAGGTAATGATTTAGAAAATCTGTATTCTGGTGCAATTATTGTTAACTTTAAGAATTTTTTAACACACCTCTGGTGTGAATGGGATTCTCGCTCTTTTTGTGTTTCTAGCAAATATTTAAGAGATGCAGACAGATGAGATTTTTTTTTCAGTTTATAATTTATCTTAATAAAGATGGCATCAGACATTCAGCCATCATTGTGGTATAGCAGCAGGAGTGAAAGGATCAATTCCTCAAAAGGATTTATGCCCCTAGAATTATAAAGGTTTTTTTTAGTGATGTTAAAAATTTAAGGGAACTTTAGTAACTAGTGAATGATCAGCAACATGTGGTATGTAAACTCTGATGGAGAGTGGGCTTTAAATGCAGACAATGCAAATAAGCATTCCAGCAAGCAAAAGAGATTCACCTACACACATGCAAATACTAAATCCCGGCAAAACATTAATTTTAAGATTAAAAATAGCCTTTCTGCTACCCGAGCACCTATGTAACGCTGCTTCTGTCCTTTAAAAAACAGTTTTATGAAGGAGCAGTTGAGCCAAAATTGAAAAAAGGGGGCATGTAGCCTTTCAGGCTACGATGATTAGTATTAAGATGAGTTGCACTTTAGCTAGGCTGAAACTTGTTCGTAACAGAATGTTAAATACTTACTGAAAAGAAAGATTATGTCTATCTAGTTACACCATTCCTTGATATATGCACCATGTCAGAGTGCCATTGTCTCCTGGGTAAAGACTGAGAGTTCAAATACCCACTATCTCTCCCCTGGTGCTCCAAATGCTCTGCTTTGAAGTTTTTATAATCCATCTGTCATCTTCTAGCAGGGAGGGCACATGTTCTGTACCACTCAATTATAGAATTCTCTTTCGCCAGCTACAATGAGACAGGAAAGAATGTTATGGGTGGTTGAGAGAAACTGTCAGATATACTAAATTCCTGGGATTCATATGGATGATGTTATTCCAGTGTAGGAACACAGCATGTGTTATTGTTAAAATGCATTAAGGATACATCTCGTATTGTACCATTTAAGCATTTTGATATTTGCATAGTTTTGTTACAATTTGATTTTCATTTAAAATGCCAAAGCAGCCAAACAGTCAGAGGTTTTATAATTTCATTTGTTTTGGGTGGCAAAAAGTGACCAAATATGCATATATTTTGGAATATCAGAAATTATCATTATTTCTATTACAACAGTGAAAAGGAAAAATTCTATTTCTTTTTGTGTAAGCACTGTGGAACAGTGGAAGTGTTTATAGACCGGTAATATTTGCCATACCAATTGTTTGTATTACGATATGAACTGAAGGCCTGAAAATTATATGTACTACCATCTGGTGAAAACAGGAGTAGCATTTCATTATGTGGTACATATAAACAATAGCAGCAGCGTATTCTGAAATTATAGTTAATATTTTGCTTAAAGAAATCTACCTTATAGGGACCTAGCATGCTTGATAGCACTCTGGCTTTTCATGTACTTCATCCCTGGGGTGATTTAATTTGTTGTCTTATGTGAAATGAGTTTGATGAGCTCAGCTAAGTCTCTTGTGGATATTAATTCATGGTGTAAGAGATCCAACATAGTTTTGCAGAGGCTGGCATAATTTTAAAATTGCGTGGTTTGTTCAGAACAGGGTCAGTATGTGTTGTAATAGAATTTATTGGAATACCTAGATTTTCAGGGCAGATTTATGATACCAGTCCTTGCAAACGGTTTTGTTTTCTTCTTTTTTTTTTCATAAATGTATAGTCTGGCATGAGTCAAGCAACCCCCCTCAAATTCAGTTTCAAATCTACTTCTTTATGGGATCCCTTTAAGGCTCCTGAAGTGGACCAGAGGCTGTAGGAGTCTCCAGATGGTGCAGACCCCTTCGTAAGCTGAAATCAAACTCCCACAAATGTGTTCTGAGCAGTCAGCAAGACAACCTCTTGCTCAGACAGTATCTGCAGTATAAATACCTCCTCCTGTTCCAAACAAACAGGAATCCTGCCATATCTGAAATCTGGCAACTGCTTTCAAATAAAATTTACTGTCGTGGCTTGCTATTTTGCAGCCTGTCTCCTATCTCTTGGGTCCTCCAGGATGACGGGAGGGCTGGGCAGTGGAAGAGGGATGTCCCTTATAGGTTAAGGAGATAAAGGGATTGCCCAGCTGCCAAATTCTGGTAAACTGATCCCAAATTAGTTTGGGTGAGGAACAGAAGGCAGTATCTCTGATTATCTGACCTGGGTTGGTTAGAGTAAAAATGGAAATATGACTTAAAAAAAGCTCCAATGGAGAAATGTAATAAATTAGAGAAAGTGTGATCCAAGATAAGATGGTCGTTCCTTTTCACCATGTGGGACCAGGACAGTAGTCAGGAGCAGTTTTTGTTGCATTTACCCACTTGGAACTGGCTGCTGTTCCTGTCTTACTCTTCTGCACCAGCTGCCACCACCAACTTCCTGACACTGGTGATGGGGGAATTTGTAGAGTTAGACTCTCCCTGGCCAGTGTTCTCTTCAGTGGATCTGCCCACTGGTGTCCCACAGGGAGGTGGTGATGAAGCACGGCTGAGGATAAGGCTGTGAAGAGCAGCACTTGGTGGCAGAGCTGTACTTCTCAAGGTGAACAGGTTCCATAAAGAGGATTTTGCTCAGAGATGGGCTGTGTGGAATGACCTGTGCATGGGCTGGTGAGGCTCAGCTCTCCTGACCATGCAGGAACGACCCCTGTGCACTGTGTGAGCTGCAGCTCCCAGAGCCTTTCAGCTCCAAAACTGCCAGACCACTACTCATTTTTGTATTGGCTCTTTCAGTCTTACTTGCCTATTGCTCCCATTAGCCATGAGTTAGCTGAAACCAAAACTCTGATCCTATTGATAGTGCTGAGACTGGGCACTCTGAACTCTAGGGGATGGAAACCCACTTCTGTTTTCAATTGTACCTCCTACAAGGCATCAGATATTTCCTCGCTGTATTTATGTAGCAGCCAATGCAAGTTTTGAAAAACATTTCCATTAACACAGATTTGGTTTTTATATATGCTTTACCTTTAGTACGTTTATTTAAACTATGTATGGACAAGGAAATATTACATTAATCTCATACTGTGCTACTTTATTCACATGTTATAAGCTTTTTTTTTTTTAATTCAGAGTAGGAGGTTTAATGTTTTGTTTGCTCTGATATTTGTTTTGTTTTCTTCTCTTTGCCTAGCTCTTCTTGCTTATCTTTCATAATTTCTCTTTAGCAGCTTTTTTAAAATTTCCTTCTCTTTCTTCTTACTTTCTCCTTCTCTCTATCTTACAGGTATACACTAGCAGTAGAAGCCCCAGTTGGAAGATTATCAGTGAAGAACATAGTTTTTAGGTTCTAGTAGAAACTTCATCACATTGAGGGAAAAAAAAAGTGAAGATAGCAGTTTGGAGGACCTAGTGAAATCCTGAGTGTGAAGAGTATTTAAGTATTTGCATTTGCTGACTTTCACTGGGTCTCCTAACCTGCACTCTGAGGGCTTCCACTCTATTTTAAGCCTGCTGCATCACAGTTTTGTGTAAATGGCATTAAATGAAAGTAGCCACGCTGTTGTTGGTGTGTTACAATGTCAGCAGATTTTGAGTGATTGTTTTGACGTAGACATCTCATATAAATTTCTATTTATTTAAGTCTAATTGTATAAAAAACAAACCCCCCAAAAAACAACACACAAAAAACCTCCAAATGTCCCCCCATTATTTTTAATACCAATATTAAACTATGATTGTAATAATTCTCTTTACCAGTACTGAGATTAATGTGAAAATATTTATTCAGTGGAATTTTCTGAGTACAGCTATCTTAATCAACAATGCAAAATTCTCTTTGCCCAAGCAATTAATTTTTTTGATGGGCATGTAAAATATGTGGGTTTTTTTTTTCAGTTATACATCCTCCTCATGGTAAATAATGCCAAATAGATTTAGTATCTGGACAGACAAATTTTTCATTATCATTTGGAAGCCTGATTTAAAATATATTACTTTGAGAAATACAACATTGAGATTTTAACCAACCATATTGTGCTACAGCTTATTGTTCTGTTGCAGAGATAATGTATTAATGCTTATCGAGTTCTTTATAAATTTATATATGTTATATATAGCCATAGTTTCCTTTGTGATCCTCTCTTTTATTAAGCTGGAAATTTATATTGGTGAATCTTAAAACTACTGGTCATTAGGTAGCATGTTGCAGTTTGGGAAATATTTTTTGTTTTGTTTTTAAGCTTAACGTTTTTTACTGTCCTTTCTGTATTTTCCCATGAGATTAAGGTCGTATTTTTTATGCATGTTGAAAAATATTCACTTATCAGTATGGGTGCAACTGTAAACAAGTGATAAAGTGACAACATTTACAACAGCAAAACTGACAGCATTTGCTTTAATTTTCTGCCATTTTTGTAATTATATCAATCAAGACCAAAACTAAAATGATATTTTAGCATGCTGTAAGAAATGAGGAATTCAGATCTTAAAAGACCATTACAATTAGCTTTGAAACATTCACCATTTTAACATAATTGTTTCATATAGCTTATACGTCTTCATTTACAGGCAAATATTCTGTTGATCTTTTATAAACAAAGTAGCACCCATCTGCTTCTTGAGACACTCCTGGCGCCTATTCATTGCAAAAATAATACATGTCCTAATGACTTCCACATATTTTGAAATCTCCCTTTTGAAATTGGTCTTGGCAGATTATTTGCAGGTACTTGAGTTGCATCTGTTTGCAATTTTGCAAATGCGGAAGACTTTAATGTTGAGCACTGCAAGAGGGCTATTTTAATCCTCAGATAACATAGGCTGTCATCAAAAGCCACATTTATCTTTTCGAAGGTGGGGCAAATGTTTAATGTTAAAAGACAGTAAAAGGTCAAGGTCAAGGCTGAGGTCTGAATATTTTCCTTTCATAAAATTGTGTCTTTTGTCATTTACTTCTTGCATTTTTTTCATTTAAGTTTCAGCTTAGCTTCCCATTGCCAAGAGGATGTTTTGCTGATAAAAATGAAAGATCAGGAAGAGAGTAAATCTGAAATAATTGTGAACTTCGGTCTGTTGTACTTATTATTACCATGTGGTTAGCAGCTGACCAACTTAAGCCGTTTTTATTTACACTACAAAACTGAGCAGCATTGTCCTAGCAAAGTACAACTTTTATTTAATCACTAGACTATGTTAAAATGGAGTTCAGGGTCTCCCTTCATCTCACAGAAGCAAGGAGGTAAGGTTGAAATGACATCCTTAATGTACCTCATTGGGCCTTGTTATTGCAGCACATATGGTACACTATGAAGGATTACCAATTGTTAGAGGACCCCTGCAAGAGTTGGGCACGGTGGGGGTGAGTTAAGGATGACATTTCAGCTTTAATTCCCCTCTTGTTTTCCCTATTACCTTTTTACTGTTAACATTTCTTCATTTATTTATTTTTGAGACTAAATTTTGCCTCTTGAACATTAAAAGTCCTCCTCCTGCAGGAAAAGGGGTTGGTGTTTTAACACAGAAGGAATTGGAGACCAAAAGCTTTTAGAAATCGTTATTTCAAGGCAGCTCCTTTCTGTTCATGTTGTTGTGCAGTGAGAATAGCTGGAAACCCAAAAATGTGCCAAGGTTTTAAACACCATGAGATTTAGTATGAAAAAGGACTGAGTGAATGTTTTGTGCAATACACGTTATTTTCATGTTTCTTGATTAGGTCTTTGGTTAGAAGAGGAGCGTGTGCTTATCTGTGAACTTTCACTCAAGTGCCCTAAAGTTTCTGCACTTACCAAGTTTAACAAAATGACTGTGAAACAGTTGCTTAAGAAGGTTCCCTACTGAGCAGCAGCCACCCACCTCTAAGGTGGAACAATAAAGCTATTTTTACAGCCTGTAGCAGAACAGGACAGGAATAAATACATCAACCAGATAAAATTGCTGTGAGAGCTGAGGTGGTGGGATGGTAGCATTTAAGATAGCATTTGACCAGGGGTTACGACTTCAAAAGTGTCTCGGGGAACTACATGCCTGTGGCTTATATCTTCTGAAGTGTGTGGCCTTTTGGGTTTTGAGGTGCTTGAGCTACATTTTAGTGGGATTTGGGTGCCTGAATAAGGGTCAAGGGCTTGCATGGCTTTGGACTTCTGGCCCTGTATTCCATTTTCAAAAGCCCATTATGTGCATCCCTTAAAATGTATCCCAGGGTGGTAAATTTAATACAATCAAAGCTCTGTGCACTACTGTCAGATGTTTGCTATGGCCAACCAGAATTCTGCTTTTCAGAATTAAATAAAAATTCAGTTTGTAGATGCCTGGTTTCTCTCTATTATCTTGGCACACTGATTCGGTGCTGTCTTGTAGGATGTAGTGCCACCTCCTCTATCAGCATGCTGTCTCCTCATTATCATTTAATTATTTATTGTTTCTATTGCAGAACACTTGGGCCTACTCAGGGAACAGCTGTCTGTGCTGGGGTGGAGCTGAGTATTTGGGGAATGAGTAAGTAGAAGTAGTTGCAGTAGCAGTCAGGATGGAGAAGTTAAAGAGTCTTCTGTTTAGAAAGAAGAGATTGTTTCTTAAACTATGGCATGGGAAGAAGCAGCAGGTTTGGAAGTTACTTGAAATCTTTAAGACAGAGAATAGGGAGTGACACTGAAGGAGGTAAGGAAATGGCATTGCACATGAACTGTGACAAAGTAGGGAACAGCATCAGATTGAAAGGAAAGATACATAGTTCCACTTTATCCATTCAAGCTTAAATTGACAACAACGTAATTAGCAGAGGTGGTCTCAGGTGCAGACAGGTGTGCAAGCTCAGGTGGTGACAGCTGGAGGAGGTAGATGTGGGTGTCAGTGACATAAACTTGGAAGAAGGCACATGGGCTAAAAAGAGTTGACCCAGTAAGAAAGCAGGGAAGGAGAGAGGGGTAAAACATCATTGTGTGGGACTCCACAGAAAACTGGAGATGGTAGGTGTGTTGTAGCAAATGAGATAAGGAACAACTTAGCAACACAATGGTAAAAATATAGATTCTTGGAGCAATTAAGTGATCTTGGCTGCTCTCCTGCAGAGGCACTGGCATGGATGCATTTGTTAGATCTGGTGGGACAGCAGCACAAAGTGGTTATCTATTTGGGAGCAATTGTCATATTATTGTTCATATGCTCTGAAAAATGTATTTAGCGGTTGCTGCAGCCAATTTTCAAACGCTAACTTAGCCATTATCCTCACTTTTTATGGCTCAAAATATGAGTCCACATTATGGATTTGTGCTTTGAAAACTGGCAACTTATCACCAAATTTTTATGGATTTCTACAACCCAATGTGTGCTGATAGCCTTATTATTTTTTTTAAATATCAAAAATGTCTTATCCTTATGGGGCCTATAATCTTTTCTCTAATCAATTCCCTCTTGTTTTCTCAGCCAAAATAATCTATATATTCCTTTTTTGGGGATATGCGAGAAAGGTTAACTGAAGTTACTAGTCCTTACTCAGTGCTCTTTAACCAGGTTCATGCTGCCTGCTCTTCTCAGTCATTCCTGTGGGTAGGAAGATATTGCTTGTTCTGCAGTCTCTCAGACACACTCTTTGGTGGACAGTTAGAATAGGGTGATGCTCTCCTGGAAATTTCTGAGGCCATGTGAATGCACAGGAGAGACAGGGTCGCTGTAATGAGCTTCACTTCCTTTTTGCTCTTGTACAAACTGAGTCTCTCTAACCATTCTGCTTAAAAACAAGTCCTGTTCTCTTGCCTCCCAATTTTTATTGTCTTTGGAGGCATATTGATGTTCACCTGCCCAGATATCTTTACAGCTACTAATGAAAAAATACCTACATTAACAACATAGACACAAGTGCACCTTGGGATGAATGTATTATTTATAAAGACTTACCATCACACCCCTCACAGTTACATTTTATGCTGCTTGTGGGTGTACTCCTGTGTCTTGTTGGCAATGCAATTAGTTGCACTGTGGGAGATTCCCAGGTTCAAAGCCAGGCATGTAAAATCTATTTCACCCCTTTTTAATATGTGGGTCTTTTTGTAAACGAAAAGAAAAAACCCAAAATCGTAGCACCCCTTCACAAACAAAGCAGAATAACACTATTTGTGAAAATCCTTACAAAGTCAGATCTAGCCTCTGCTGCTGCTTTTTATACATTACAGCTCAGCATAGTTGTACTAGACCAGTACTGCTCTGCAGGTGGAAGTGTGAGGGCCATTGAACACTTTAAGTTTTTCCAGTGGATCACAATTACAGAAACATCTGTGCTAAATAACTTTGTGCAGATGCACTGTGAAAATTCAGTGTTCAATAGCCCTCAACATTTCTAATTTCTTACTTGTGGTGGTGTAGTTTAGAAGTTGCACATTGGGTTGCAGTATAAAGCATATTGGAAACATTTGTGAAGGGCCTTTGCAGAATGCTTATGCTGCAGTGAAAGTGCTCCCAAGCGCTTTTGTTTCTTTATTTAGACTTATTCCATTTAAAAATGGACAAAATGCATGCTAAGGATACTGTTGATATAATGCTGTGTGAGAGAGTGCAGAGGTCTGGGATGCTGGTTTGAAAAAAAAACCCTAAAATCAAAATTATTTTGTTAAACTGGGTACAGAGGGGAAACTTGGAAAAGCTGAGTTTTAAAACTATTCAATGCTACAGTGAGATCATACAATTTGAAGAAGTTGAATGCATATGTTTCCTCAGGAAACATATTCCCTACCTCTGTTCTCTTTCCTCTGGGTGCTCTGTATTAGAACAGCAGAAACGAACCCAGGAGCAGTTCTGTGAGTGCTTTGAATGGTTCCAAGCTTAACTTCCATAAAACAGCTAGAAGGTCTAAATGCAGGTAGTGTTTTGGTGCTCCTTTTTAAGGGGTTGGTTTAATCTTTAACATGATCCATGGAAATGCTTTAAACAGGTCTTGATTCTAGCTTCAGTGGTGTCTGTAACACAGGAATGATTTGCTGGAATCTTTTTCCATGAGACACCCACTGAGGGACTTTTAGTATTTTCTCCTTCATCAGGATATCTACAAAATTGTCTGGACTGGGGTTAACTATGTATTTCAAATTTAAACCTGGTCTGTTGGGATAGGCGGCAAAAGGGACAAGTTGTGCTACAAGTAGTGTGATATTTATCCTCTGTTCCTCATAGGCTGAGCTTATCCCATATCATGGCAGTCAGCCCAGCTCAGCAAAAGCCATTTCCACTTCATTTCTCAATGTCTGATTTTGCTTCCATTGAAGTTAATGGCAAAACTCCCACTGTCTTCAAGTGCAGAGGGATCAGATATTCAGCGAGGTTGGCTACACTTTTTGTGCTTTCATCTACTTGGAAGTCAAATTTTGCACTTAACTTCTTTTGATCTCTTTGGAAAACTCAAGCTCTACTTATTTTCTCCCAACTATTTCTGTAGCTTGATGTTAACACGTTTCTGTGATTTTACTGGTTAGATGGAACTTGTTATTTCTATTTTATGTATTGTTCCATAAAGTAATTTTACTTTAACAAAAGACTAGAAATTTGTTTCCCTGTGATCAGATTTTGTTGCTGTACTTTAAATCACTGCAACCTTTCTGTGGACTTTGGCTCTTGTTAATGAAGGTCATAATGACTGGCCATACATAATTATTTGTGTTAATGAAATACTTGGCTGCATTTATGGTCCATTCAGAAACAAGTATGAGTCTGATAGAGACAAATATGTTTTTCAGTGTGGATTTACATACATTTATGGATTAGAATCAGGCATTCCTCCTTTTATAGTCAGTGTAGGTTTAACTAGGTTAAAAGGTTTTCCTGAATATTCATCCAGACATTTCTTTTGAAATAAGCTTCTGGTTTAAGTTTTGCACAAATTAAAAAGTACATAAAAACTGGAGGAGGAGAAGAGAAGGGAGTTGAAAAGAAATGAAAAACTAAGTATATTTAAGTTTTAGGGCTTACAAATTCCCAAATTTCAGAGCTTTGTGAAATTAAAAGGTTAGCTATGAATAACCACAATCAAATCTTTTCTTTTGTCCATATTTAATTCAAATGAGATTGCTCCATATTGACTTCTAATGCTAAAAGGCCACCCATCATGGAATCCCTGCAGCCAATGAAGCAAGCAAGTGAATGCTTTCTTAAATGATGCTAATCAGTCCAGAGAGGCCTGCCCTCTATCCCCATCAGTATTCTGTAATTCAGATGTGCTGATAACCTGAAATTGAATGTGTCAGTATGCAGACATGTGAAGAAAAAAGGAAACTAAAAGGCAAAAGAGGCAGCTATAGAGACAATGCCTGTTTGATTTTTTTTTCTTTTAAGGGAAGAATAAAAGGAATAGTTAGTAGTTGTTCTTCAATGCTTACTGAGTGCTATACAAGAACATACAGAAAATTCATAAATAGGCTAGACAGCCAATTTCCAGATGGAGAAAAAACTAAAAAAATAAGTAAACAAAACAAACAAAAACCCCCAACAAACCCTAGATGACAAAATAAAATGTATTTTAGAAAGATAATGCCAACTGGTATTATTAAAGTGTTTCTGTGTACTTAAAAATGTTCCTGTCTGAATGCTTTAAAAAGAGGGCTCTCTTACCCTTGCAGTATCCAGCAGAAGTCAGTTGCTACATCTTTTCTGCATCTTGATTTTTCCCAAAATTTAGATTTCAGCTGTTTTACATCACATCTGGTTTAAATTTTGAACAGACACTTTCATGTCAGATGCAGATTTTCTTCAAAAAATTATCATACATTTGCTGTTGTAATAGATAGCGTTGTATCAAAAAAAGATAAATTTATTTTGGTTTTTTTTTTTAAGCTTCCTTCAAGATAATAATTATTTCGCTTTCTGAAATAATTTTTGCAGAAACTTTGGTCTCCTTTGGGCCTGTTGTGCATGTGTAAGGAGAGGCACACATCTGAAGGCAGAACTGGGTTCTTTGTTCTTCAAATGTTCTGCTGCTTCTCATAATGTATGTCGAAGATGTTGCTTCAATTTGGATTTGACTCTTTGGGCTCATACTCAAGTTCTGCCTTATATTTTGCATAAAGGAGCATTGGAATATATGCTCTTATTTCATATAAATGTGTGATGTAAAAACTCTATGTCATATATGTTTTTCATTATGTTACCAGTGGAAGATCTTTTCTCCACTGACAGCTTCTATCACAAATTTATCAGAGAGAGGAATAATACTGGTGGTAGTGCAGAGTTGAAATCTGGGGCACTGAGAGAAGATGTGTTAACTAAATTATTCTGAGACAGTTTGCTTATGGGAGTTCTAGTGGGTGATACTGTTGAAAGCTATTTAGCTTTCCTTGTCAATGGGTTGCAGTGGAGACAATGTCTGTGTTTCCATTAATAATGGGGGAATGGGGGCATTGGGAAGAGGGACAGCTTCTCCAAGTTTAGTGAGTAGGTGAGCTGGCAAACCTGGGCAGTGAGCATGGTCTCTTGAACACAGCACAACCTACCAGAGGGTGCTGTCAGCCCTTGGTGCTCTTCCTAAGCCCTGGATGTGCTATTGGAGGTGTGTTCTCCAGGTGTGTGTGCAGCAGCTGTGCTGTGCACGGGGGAATCTTGGTGGCCGTGGGCTCACCTGGCCTGCAGGTAAACAAGTGTGTGGCTGCAGATGTCTGTGATGGCCATGACTCAAAACTTAGCATTGAGGAAACTGATGAAAAAGGAACAGTTCCCATCTTGAATGTTTGTCCCTCTGTCTGCAGTTATGGGGCCCCTGCAGACCTTGTTGTAGGTGCAGCTGTTTGAGGCTGCTATGGAACAATCACATTATCAGTTGGGAAAGATGATTCTTTTCCAATTCCAGTTAAAGATTGGTATACTTTTCAGGTCTGACTGAAAGTATTTTAAAAGTTTTTGTAACTGCTTTAGCCTCCAGAGGACTCTGGTGTGCAGTTTTTTTTCCTCAGTGCACCCTCCAGTTTGGAGCAGGAGTGGACGGAGGCTCTCACTGCTGACCAGCTCTGCTCACAAAACTGAGCTGTGAACAAGGCACCAGATTCTTTACAGTTGGTGGGCAGGTTCACCTTGACTGGCATGTGGATGGCCTAATGCTGCCACCATTAGCCTGATTTTCAGTGTGCCGAGGACTGCAGCTTCTGTTAATCAGGGGGATCTAAGTGTAATTAGCGTTTACTGAGGGACCACTCAGATGCCCTGCTGCCATGGCTTTCCAAGTCTGTTGATGGAATGGAAAGAGACCAAGAACCAAACCCTGTTCTCTGGTCCCCTGTCTGTCACCAGGAGATTAGAGGCTAGCCTGAACAGGATGGAAATGACATCCTGAATTTTAATTATTTATCTGTGCACTTTTTTATATCTTCTCATTGCTTGGATATTTCATCTTATCTTAAAAATATTTATTTGAAATTGTCAGTGATCAAAGGCTGGGAAACAAAACTGAGCTGGATATGATTTTTTTTTTTTCTTTTGGAGGAAATTGGAGTGTCAGGATAATTCTAGTGTATGCAAACTTTACAAGATGAAGCCAATCCAAATGCTACATCCTTAAGCACCGTAGTAGAAGATTAAAACTAGCATACATATATATGTTCAATTTTACCTACCATGAAAATTCAAAGATAACTGGTATATCTTGTTTTTAATTCAAATTAAGTGATTTTTACTTGATCATTTTATACACACACATGCATGCACTCCCTCACAAGCACACGTCTGTGTACTGAATTGATAAAGAAAGAACTCTGGTTAAATAATCCACTTTTGTCTGACAACGGAATCAGTTATAGAGGTGCAAATATGCAGAAAGCTATTTGGAAATGCATCCTCGTAGTTGTCAGGTTTTATTATGCAGGAAGGTGTCATGTTTGTTACGAAGCTGAGTGCAGATGGCAGAGTGGAAGAAATGGATCACTAATTTTAACAATGATTAATGAACAGAGATAGAAAATGAATTACATTGGACTATCGGAGGCAAGAAATATTTTTGAGAAAATTTTGACTCATCTGCTGTGCTGTTCTCTGTAAATTATTTTCTGAAATTCTATATGTTGTCAACAGTTGACTGCATTTTCCATTACTGTCTATTTCTGTTCTTAAGTACTTTTGTGTTATTAGAGATACATAATTTAAAAATACCAATACATTCCTGATTACTTAGAGAAAGTATATGGTAACAGTATGAATGTTCCAAAGGCTGTGGCCACAAATGTTCTGTTCTATAATACTTTCTAATTCTTCACCCTTTTATTGCTACATTAGAAATATTTAGTGACATTTTATCCTATTATTAATAAAAGGAGGTGGTTGGGATGAGGAATCCTTCTGTGCTCTTTATAAAACTAAGGAAAAAAATGTAGACGCAAAGTTAACAATAAAATGCAGCCAAGTGGGTTAACGTGGTTTTAAGCTTACAGTGCTGATTCCACCATTTGTGATTTCACAGTCTAACTGGGAAAAACATACACACAGCTGCTTTTTAAATTGCTACCACCCACGTGCTCCCCTCCTTCACTACAAACTCTGCTGGCGCATACGCGCTCCCCGCGCTTACCCACGCGCTCAGTGGCCAGTCTCGCACATCCCGGGCTGCAGGGGGAGAACGGAAGTTGCCACTAAGTTATAATTTGTTGTTTATCCTTGCTTTACAACCTGCTGAGATGTGCAGCCTCCCCAGCTAACCAGAGCCTCTTGCCGTTTGGATTCGAGGGCTGTGTGAGGCTCGCCGGTCCTCAAAGGAGGATTAGTTCTGCTTGGAAAGAGCTGTGTCCTCACCCCCTCTTCCTTCCAGTATTAAAATATATATTAAATAGAAGAGAAAGGCAGTGACTGAAACAGAATTAAATGTTTCCATTGTCAATTATGGAGAAGTTCAGAAGTTGAGGTAAAATAGGGTCAAAAGCTGGCTGGGTCTTCAGCAGTGCTATGAGGTGTTTGCAGGGGGAAGAAGGGAGGGGAAAGGGTCTGATGGGTAAGATGCCTCATACCAGTGTTGCTGCTGTCTGGGAGGCATGCAGGTGAACTGTGTTAGAAGCCAGAGGAGCCCAGGGTAATCATCAAAACAGTACCTTGGTGTTTTTGGGAAGCTCCCTGGCATGTGTACATAAAATCCCAGGATGATTTCACATCCTGGATGCCTCTTCATGGCATTGTGCTGAATCTCTCCTCTGGTCTCCAGGGCTGGGCAGTCTCCTGTGGTCTGATTGTGGGTACTGGAAGGTAGATGGTTGTGTTTTTTCTGTGTCTCTAGGGTGTTTGTTGTGTTATCTTGGTGATCATCATGCTGGTAAGCTTTGGCAATTCATTGCATGATGGTTAATTGCATTGTTACTACCTGATCCTACACCTGAAACAGAGCTTAGACCTCTGTAACAGGTTTTGTTCCAGGCAGGAAAGTGCCCCTCTTTACATTTCACCTGAATTTGACCTGTCACTTGTCATTAACCACGTGTGGTAGGTGACTATGCTTCAGTCCACTGCCGAGACCTCCTCCTGTTTGATGCTTTATGTTAACGTGGCTGTCTGTACTTTCTGCTGCTTAAGGACCTGATCCTTTTACTTGTGTGAAGAGCTCATTCAAGAAATCTCATTGATTTCAAGAAGACTGTTTGTGTGCAAAAAAAGTCCTTGGCAGGATTCAGTCTCAGGCAAGCAGCTTTATTGCTAGAGTATCCTCTAAATGCAGAATGATATCCTGAATATTGCTTGCTGTTGTGTAAAAGAAAACAATAACTCTTGGGGTAGGTGTAAAATTATTCAATAAATTTGTACACCTTCCACATAAATGATCTCTTTTCTGCAACATGAGGCTGTGGTAGGAGACACATGCTCCCAATGAGATGTTGGGCTAGCAAGGAGATGGCAATTCCCTATTCATTGCCTCTTTTTTACAGGCATCAGGCTCAATCCCGCTGCTGCTAAGTGTATGGCATTTGTGATTTTTAGCCTTAGAAGCTGCAGGAGACGTGTGGTTTGAGAACTTCAGACTCAAGCTTCCAGGAGCTTTAGTCATAAATACAGGTCTATATGATACTCATGAATGATTAACTCTATCTAAATTGTGCTTACACTTGCAGAAATACCTGAAAAATACACTGCTTTTCCAAATACATCAAGGGACATTTCCCTATAGCATTTTGAGTCATGGAATACATAAAGTTACCTGGAGTAATTTGAACTTTTATCATTGGTTTGTACCTGTGCTCAAGATTTGTGATTTCTTCCATATTCTGTTGAAAGATGTGCCTCAATCTTGCTAGCAAGTGTTAGAAAAAATTTAAAGTGACTTTATGAATGACTCTAACTCTAGGATTTTGCATGTAATTATGGTCCTGATGGGAACATACTTTAGAAAAACAACTACTGGAACAATACAAGTCCTGCTCAGGTTACATAGCATATGCTAAACACTGTGAAAACATACCCTGTGCTCTAGTGAACAAGGTAGAAATGCTCCTGGGAGCCAATTTAGAATGTGACTTAAGGCATGCGTGGCTTTTTGTCTGCGCTTCTTTTGGCAAACTGGTGAAACAGCAATGGTGGCTGGGAATCCCTGGTAAGTCCCTGAGATTGCTGTGCCCAGACCTTCGTGAGAACGGGCAGTTGTCAGCTTTGGACCTTGCCTTTGTTTTAGAAAATTGTTTTGCTCTCTTGCTTCTTTTTGTCATTGCATGGTAAAGCTAAGTGTGGGATGTGGAACTTGGACAGAGGGAAAAGAGAAATAATGAGGCTTTGACAAGCCATTGCTTTCCCTACAGTAATATTATTTTCCACCTTAGTAATAAACAGTTAAATTTTTTTTTGTGTGTGTGCGCATAGGATCAATATATATGCAGTGAAGTGGCTGTGATCAATGTGCTGATTTAGGTTTTCAAAATTTCCAGTTTGATACTATAGTTCTACTTGAATATGTTACTATATATATATAAAGACATGGTTTTGTACTTATTGAGACATGTTATTTAACTGAATGTTGATAACATTGCAGACATGAGGGTATGGGTGTGAATAAAAATCCCCTGTGGTATTTCTTAGACCTCAAGTGGCTCATCTTAATTTCTTATGGCATCTTATTAGTTGAAGCTAATGCAAGTAACCTTAAATAAATTTTGCTTCACTGTTATATAAAAAGCAGGAAGCAAAATGAAATAGTGTTTTTAAAGCATTAGTTTTCTTGGTGTGACAGCTTCTGTGCATAAACAATTGCAAAATATTTGTGAGACCGACACCTTGGTTATCACCATTATCTTGGCTTAAAATACTGGGGAAGAAGAGTTGGGTTGGCATTGACATTGATATTTTCCACTTGAGTGCTTCTGTCCTTATGTTCTTCAGGGAAGATGCAATACTCTATTTTAGAACATTTAATACATTTATGTAATGTATATACAGCCAGACTAAGGTGTATGTATAGCTGTTTCAAATACAAAATATTGATATCAACATGAGCTATACCATGATCTAGAGGATATCTAGGAGGCCTGTCATACTTCTATTACTTCAGGTAAATAACTGATTGACCTTTGTGGTGTGCTGATACTTCACTAATCAGAACCTGAAATCTGTATAACAACACTTCATTTACTTGATAGACAAAAGAACAATTGCACTTGAAGTAATGTGATTTCTAAATAGACACTGCCTGTCAAAAATAAATGCATTAGAAGTAAAATGTAGCTCAAGGAGACAATTAGCAAACAGAGGTGACACTGTAAACAGGTGCACCCATTATTCCCAAAGCTTGTGGCAATATATTCACATCTTTTAGACTGATGGAAGATCATGTGACAGTTTGGTGAATTATCTATCTGTATCATCTGACTGATGAAGCCTGCTGCAGTTGCAGATCATTTAAAAATGCATCTCACAAATTACATGGTAGCTGGGAAAAAATGCAGGTTTTTCTGAACAATGCTTTTCTAAAGCTATGTGCTGGAATACCTAATTTTTCTTTGAAAGGATGTAGACCATTTCATTATGCTATGTATACAGTCAGTTAAGGTTGTGCAAATTCATTACAATGTTTGTTAATCTATAAAACATTTTCTATTCCAGTTTTAGTGACATTGAATATTTTTTTATGTGCTATTTCTGAAACATTTTTTCCTATGAGCTGAAAGGGAATAACAC